>NW_026652299.1:515093-537657 GCF_009828535.3 Hylobates moloch
CCAGCTCCATCTGCGTAGTCTCGCTTCACGCTCACCCCCAACCCCACGGGGCAAACATTATGACCCCCACTTTAGAGATGAGCAGGCTCAGAGGAGTTAAGGAACGTGCCTGGGGCTACGGTTTGAGGCACGTTAGGTGACCGTGTAATTCTGTGCTTTACCCGGCACAGCGCACGCCCGCCAGCCCGGGCAGGGCCACAGCGTGCCAGGCCGGGAATCACCAGGATCCTTTTCAAGTGCATTCCTAAAATACAACAGCCAATTTCCCCAACTGCACAAGTAAAAACAATGTTTGGCTAAGGAGGTTGGTGAGGGGCTGACAGTCTAAATTCTAAGGGACGTCTCCAGCGGAGTGACACAGGGCTCCGTCCCCAAGCAGACCCCCTGCTGGCATCAGTGGAACCCGACCCAGTGACCTTCTGCCTGGCTGAAGAAAAGCCCTATGGGTGGGTTAAAAAACCCACTGCGTGCCTGCAAGATCTGACTGTAAAGCTGTTCCCATGAGAAGCTTCCGAGAGCCTTGGTGGCCCCCAAGCAGGCCAGGGGCAGGCCCAGATTGAGAGGCGAGGTGAAGGCCTCCCTGCACTTGAGGGAGAAGTTAGAACCAGACTAGAAGAACCCTCGAGGAAGGGAAATCCTTTGATCAACCGGAGGTGGAGCTCGGGCAGGAAAGTTAGTCACCAGCCACCTAATTTGGTCACATTCCAGGAGGCAAGAGCGGCCCAAGAGGGAAGAGAGAGGTCGGCGTGGCCGGTGGCTCTAGAAGGGGCAAGGATGAGCTGGACTCTGACGAGGCCAGGGCAGGCCCAGGGCCCATCTGGACCGGGGAGTCTCCTAGACCAGAGCCCTCGTGGCCGAATGAAGCTCTGAAGGGTGGGGCCCAGGATCCCGGAGCTGCCCCTGCCGAGGGCCTCCTGGCCCGACCTCCAGACATGAAATCACCCCCAAGTCCCAGGCCCCATATGGCGGGGCCTGCCTGTCTCCCCAGCGTGGCAGCCGGGGGGCCCGGGAGGAAACTGCCTGGCCTCAAAGTGAGTCACCCCCGCCGGCTGATTCAGCCACCCTGAGCCAGGGGAGGTAAGGCCGGGACTGTCTGTCGTCTGGAGGGGCCTCGGCCAAGCCCAGTCCCCGGAGGCCAGCTCACCCCAGCAGGGCGCGTGGGCCAGTGCCACTGTTCAGCCTGGGACCCCTGCCAAGCCTCTTACCTCCAGTAATTAGCTCATTCCACCAACAGCCTGGAAGGGTCGTGACACCCATCTTACAGAAGGGAAAGCTGAGGCCCTGAGAGGTCCAGGCTTGGGGCCCATATCAGGCAGGGCTGGGCAGCCCCAGGCAAAGCCCCTGCACCTAGAATAGTGACAGGAGCCTACGGTCACCTGCTGGCTTCTGGACCCAACAGAAAGTCCATCCTCCTTGGAATCCTTTGGCCAGAATTCCAGCCTCCGGGAAACTGTATCTCTAGGGAAAGCTAGGCCACCTCCCAACTGCCAGGAATGTGTGAAAGGGGCTCAGACTGTAAAAGGAATCGGAATGAGTGAACAAATGACGGAATGAACTAATGAATGAAGAAATGAACGAATGGCTAAACGAATGAATGAATGGACAAACATGAATGAATGAATGAGTCAACAGATAAACAAATGAGCCAGTGCTTTGCCAGGACAGCAGGTGTATGAGTCCCCACTGCTCTGCCTCCTGCCCCAGGGGAAGCGGTTTCCCTGTCCCCACGGCCAGCGAGGGGCAGAGGCCAGCGAGGTTGTCCATCCTGGATGTTCTCAGTGCTTCCAGGCCGAGTCCTGGGGACCCACCCCAGGGCCCAGTGTCTGCTGTGTCCGTCAGAGACTTGGCTGGTGGCACCAGACAGGCAGGTGGGGCCCAGGCTGGCCGAGGAGCAGCGTTTCCAGTTGCACCTGCCTTCTGGGTGGCCCTAGGCCAACCTCTGCACGCTGGAACCTCTGTTTCCTCATCTGTTCCTTGGACGGGGCCTTTTGCTATTTAGCAGCCTCACATCAGGCCCACAGGACACTGGGAGTCAGGCTGTGCAGGGCAGGCAAGGGGTCCGAGGCTTCTGGGTGGCCTCCCCCAGACAGGGCAACCTCTGACTCTCTCTGAGGCTGGGCCTGCCTCAGGTCACCCATTTCTCCTCACACCACAGCCCCTAGACCCAGCCCTCGCCTGGGCCCCACCTGAGCCCACCCCAGGTAACGCTTCCTGGGTAAGGTAAGATCCCCACTTCGTTCTCTTCCCGATACACTGGAGGGGAGACGTGCATTCCCAGGCTATAGCAGAGCGGAGAGGGCGAGGCACAGAGAGGCCAAGGGGTTTGCCCAAGCTCACACAGCGAGGGCAGGGGGAAACTTGGTGGGGCCTGCAGGGCTTCTCTCTGGGGGGTGTTGGGGAACAGGGGCTGGAAAGGGGCCTCCATGGGACTTCAGTACAGAGAAGGGGGTGCCCCCACTAGAACGTTAGTGCCAAGACAGCTGTTTTCTGCTGTATCTCTAGGGCTGAGTTCAGTGCCAGGTGCACATCGGAAGTTCTGTAAACACTGGCTGGCCACCTTGGAGCAGGCAGCGACTTTTTTATTTTTATTTTTATTTATTTTTCTGAGACAGGATTTCACTGTCACCCAGGAGTGCAGTGACGTGATCATAGCTCACCACAGCCTCGACCTCCTGGACTCCAGCAATCCTCCTGCCTAACCCTCCTTAGTAGCTGAGACAACAGGTGTGCAGCACTACACCTGGCTATTTTAAACAATTTTTTGGGGAGGGGGTTAAACAATTTTTTTTTTTTTTTAAGGCATAGGGTCTCACTAGGTTGCCCAGGCTCCAACTCCTGGCCTCATGCAGTCTTGCCACCTCCACCTCCTAAAGTGCTGGGATTACAGGCATGAGCCACCTCGCCTGGCAATTTTTAAAATAGGTCATTGAACCACAAAAAAAGGTGGATAAATTGGGCTCTATAAAAACTAAAGACTTTAGCTATTTAGAAGACATCATTTAAGAACATGAAAAGGCCAGCTGCAGGCTGGGAGAAAGTATTTGCAATGTGTGCGTCTGAGGATGGAGCTATGTCTAGAATACACAAAGACCTCCTCCAGCCCAGTGATAAGAAGACAGCCCAATTTCTGTAAATGGGCAAAAGATTTTGAGCAGACATTTCACGAAAGAAGATCTGCAGTCAATACAGACGTGAAGAGATGCTCCACGTCGTCCGTCATCAGGAAACGCAATTACAACCACGGCGAGATACAACTACACCCATCAGAACTGCCAAAATTAGAAAGCCTGATTACACCAAGTGCTGGTGAGGATGCGGGGCACCTGCGACGCCCCCACACTGCTGGCGGGAAGGCAACGTGGTGGGGCCACTTTGGAGAAGGGTTCAGCAATTTCTTGTAAGTGAAACACACACTTACTATGCGATCCAGCCCTTCCATGCCTCAGTATTGACCCAAGACAAGTGAAAACATATGTCCTGACTGGGAGCAGTGGCTCATGCCTGTAATTCCAGCACTTTGGGAGGCCGAGGGGGGAGGATCGGTTGAGACCAGCCTGGGCAACATGGTTAGACTTTGTCTCTACAAATGATCATTTAAAAAAAAAATTAGCTGGGCATGGTGGCACATGCCTGTAGTCTCAGCTACTCAGGAGGCTGAGGTGGGAGGATTGCTTGAGGCCAGAAGTTTGAGACCAGCCTGGGCTCTACAAAAAAATTAGCTGAGCATGGTGGTGACTGCCTGTAGTCCCAGCTGCTTGGGAGGCTGAGACAGGAGGATCACTTGAGCCCAGACAGTCAAGGTTGCAGTGAGCTGTGATCACGCCAGTGCACTCCAGCCTGGGTGACAAATGGAGACCCTGTCCCATAAAAAACCACCCCAAAATACAGAGAGATGGGTGCACCCTTCACCCAGTTTCCCCCAGTGGTTTAACATCTTGCTAAGCTACCCCAGCATATCACAGCCAGATCTCAACATTGATGCCCGAGCCACAGAACAGCTCCGGCTGCCTTTTTATTTTTATTTTTTGAGACAAAGTCTCGCTCTGTAGCCCAGGCTGGAGTGCAGTGGCGGAGTCTTGGCTCACTGAAACCTCTGCCTCCCGAGTTCAACCGATTCTCCTACCCCAGCCTCCCAAGTAGTTGGGATTACAGGCATGCACCACCACGCCTGGCTAATTTTGTATTTAGTAGAGATGAGGTTTCGCCATGCTGGCCAGGCTGGTCTCAAACTCCTGACCTCAGGTGATCTGCCCACGTCTCCCAAAGTCCTGGGATTACAGGCATGAGCCACCACCCCCAGCTAATTTTTCTACTTTTAGTAGAGATGGGGTTTCACTATGTTGCCCAGGCTGGTCTCAAACTCCTGACCTCAGGTGATCCACCCAACTCGGCCTCCCAAAGTGCTGGGATTACAGGCGTGAGCCGCCGCGCTCGGCCCCAGCTGCCTTTTTATAGCCACACCGCCTCCTCCTCAACTGCTGGCCCCATTTTGGCATCCGCAGAATGTCGTGTAAACGGAATTGTAGAGTCACAGCTTCTTTCCCTCAGCATCGTTCTCTGACAATTCCATACCGGTTGCTGGGCACACCGCCAGTTCCCTTTCAGTGCGGAGTAGCATTTCGGAGCATGGATGTACCACGATTTGTTCCCCCCGCTGAAGGATGCCACGGTTGGTTCCAGCTTGAGGCTCTCTGAGTCAAGCTGCTGTGTTCATGAGTGTGCGGGTCTGTGTCTTCACTCTCTGGGATAAATGCCCAAGGATGCCATGTGATGTGTTGTATGGTAATTGCATACTTAGTTTGGATTTTTGTGTTGTTAAGAAACTACAAGCTATTTTCCAGAGTGACTGCCCCACCTTACGTTCCCACAAGCAATGTCTGGGCGATTCTGTTTCTCTACAGGACAGACTGCTGCCATTTTTTCTTTTTTTTTTTTAGGCGGAGTCTCACTCTGTTACCCAGGCTGGAGAGCAGAGGCACAATCTCGGCTCACTGCAACCTCCGCCTCCTGGGTTCAAGCGATTTTCCTGACTCAGCCTCCCAAGTAGCTGGGATTACAGGCGCCCGCCACCACACCTGGCTAATTTTTTTGTATTTTTAGTAGAGACGGGGTTTCACCATATTGGCCAGGCTGGTTTCGAACTCCTGACCTTGTGATCCACCTGCCTCGGCCTCCCAAAGTGCTGGGATTACAGGCGTGAGCCGCCGCGCCTGGCCATGTTTTGAAAGTTCTTTAACGATTCTAGGTATTGGTCTTCTCCGCAATACACATGGTTTGAAAATCTCTTCTCCCAGTCCGTGGTTCGTATTTTTTTCATCTTCTTCACAAGGTTTGTTGCAGGCACCAGTTTTTAATTTTGATGAATTCCAATTTATCAAATCTCCCTTTCGTGGACCGGTGTCAAGTCTAAGAGTAATTTCCCTATAGTTTTATATTTAAGTCTGTGATCCATTTTGAGTTAATTTTTTGCATAAGGTGTGAGACTTGGGTCAAAGTTCCTCTGTGTTTGACCTGTGGATGTCAGAGCCCGAATCTCCCAAAGTTTCTCTCCTGCAACCCTTAGTTTATTCACTGTTGTTTATTTATTGAAATATTTCCTGCAGGCCTACTCAGTGCCCAGCCTGCGAGAGATCCCGGGGGCCTGAGGTGCATGAGTGAGCTGTGCCTGCCCTTGGACCCCGAGTTTACCGTCCCATCCAGAGGTCCAGGGCACCCTGGCCCTGGACACACCCTGACACCTCCCAGGGCAGCCTTGGAATCTGGGTGTCCACGTCAGGGCTCACGAAACAGCCACAAGGAACAGAGCCACCCGGGACCATGGCGGGACGTGGACCCTCGAAGTGCAGAGACAGAGAGCTGGGCCCTGTCCACTTGGCCACCCCGGGACACGGTGGTGGGCAGCACGGACCCTCCTGTGTACTGACAACACTGAAAGGGGAACGTCTGGATACACAGGGCTACAGAGGGTGGACGGGTGGCTCCTCAGGCTAGAAGCCGGAGCTGTTGTGTAATGGGTGCAGTTTCCGTTTGGGAAGATGAAAGGGCTGGACGTGGACAGTGGTGATGGCTGCACTGAGGTGTGGATAACGCCACTGCACTGCACACTTAAAAGTGGTTAAAATGGTAACTTTTGTGTTATCTGTATTTTACCACCATAAAAAAAAGAAAAAAAAAACCCTTATCTACAAAAGACTTCAGACCAAGGCCTCGCGAGCCGGGAAGAGGTACTTCATTGCACATTTAATGGTTCATGCAGCATTCAGAGCAGAGATAAGGGGGGGAGGGCTCACAGGTCCACAGGGACATCACAGGCACAGGTAGGACACGGCGACGTGGCCGGGGCTGGGCGGGGAGGGGGCCCCACGCATCGTAACCACCAGCAGGGGAGGGGCTGCAACAAGCAGCCTCGGACCAAGGACAGCCTCCCCGGGACACACAGGATGGGAGCAACATCGGGTGAACTGCATGGTCTCAGTTGTCTTTCGGGGCACCCAGGAGCCCCCTGGGAAGCTTCTCTGCACTGGCCTCACCCCTTCGGGCCTGGCTGGCTCACGTCATCACTGCGGGACCCAAGACACATTTAAGGGACAGGTCGGTTGAGCGGGTCGGGGTGTGTGGGGCCCGCAGCTGGCCTGACTTCTGTTTTTCCCTAACATCAACTTGCCCTGGGTGGACTTTCTAAGGAAGGTGAGGACAGCCTGCTGGAGTCCCGCCAGCCCCTCCCAACGGAACTTCGAGCCCGGCCCCCCTACCGGGGTCCACCTGCGGCCGCGGCCCTGGCTCCCAAGGCAGGAGCCCTGTGTGTCTTGGCGCCCGGCTTCCTGTCCAGTTAGAGGCAAGATCAATCTCATAGCCCAGAGACGCTCCCACTCCGGCATCTGCAGCAGGCCCCCTGGGGAGGTGGGGGTGCGGCGGGGTGCAGTGGGGCGGGCAGGGGTACACATTTGCGGGAGGGGCCTTGACTTCTTCAGTCTCGACTCCCTGCTCTCAGCCTCATCTCCCCTGGGGGCAGCCCCTTTCGATACACTCTGGCCCACACTCAGACCTCAATCTGGGGGACCTGACCTCACAGGGTCGCCAGGCCCCAGGGGCAACATCCTGGCCTGGTTCTGGGGAGGACCGATCCTCAACCATCTCCAGGAGACTGGCAGGGGTGGGGTGGGCCCCCCAGGACAAGCCCGCAGAGGTGGCCGGGGAGGCGTGTGGGGAGGAAGCTGGCCTGTCCCTTCCTTGATCTTGGGATGCGTTTTGTCCGCTTGTCCTTTGATTTGGAAATGCACAAGGTGATCATTTATTCCAAAAAGTGAGTCCGGGGAAGGGGCAGTCCTCACGCTGCCGGGACCCAGCCCCACCCGGCCCACACCTCACACAGCAGCTCCTGGGCCCCCAACACAGACGAGCACGGCACGGCCACCACACTGGGGAGCTGGGGCTGCAGGGCGGGAGCTGCGCTCAGACGGTGAGGGAGATGAAGCTGTTGTAACGCTGAATGTTCCTCTTGAGGATCTCAGAGCAGGGCCCCAGCACACGCTCAAAGCGGGGCCGGTCCAGCTTCACACACTTGAGGGGCCCCCGGGCCACGACGGTGGCCGCCCGGGGCCGGTTCAGCAGCAGCGCAATCTCCCCTGGGGGGTGAAGAGAGAGGTCAGGGCCTGGCCTGCGGGCCTGGGGGTCCTGAGGCCGCAGCAGGGAAAGGTTATGCCCAGGACCCTGGAAGCAGCTCCCTTTCAAGGATAGGATGTGCCAGGCACATGTGAATTTCAAACAAACTTGTAGCCTAAGTACAGCCCGAGAACTATTTGGGATATACTTATGCTAATGAATTGTTTATTATCCGAAATTCACGTTCAGCTAGGCATTGTCCTGAACTTTTTTGGGCAATCCTGCAGGAATGCCCAGGTATGCCCAGGCCTCCCTCAGGACCCCAACCCCCACAGGCCTCCCTCAGGACCCCAACCCCCAGCTGCAGGAATGCCCAGGTGTGCCCAGGCCTCCCTCAAGCCCACCCACCCCCAGCTGCGGGAAAGCTGGTGGCTGATGGCTACACTGTGCCCCCTCATCCCAGAAGCAGGAGGCTGCCTTCCGCAAGGTCATGCCTTCTGGGGGACCCCACATCCAGGGCTGGTTGCTCCTGGGGACCCAAGTCTGGCCCTGGGACCTCAGTTTGGGGGAACAGGACTGAGCCTTCTTCTGTTGCAGCCACACTGGGGCTCAGCCAAGCCCCCCTACAAGGCCCCAGGGAAGCCCCCCAGCAGCTCCTCACCTCCAGGCTCTTCCCAGGACCCCAAATGAGACGGCCACAGCCGTGCAAGGGAGGGGACGCCCACTGGACTCACCAAAGTAGTCAGAGGGTCCGAGGCGCCCCACCTCCACGTACTCCTCGTTGGGGGACCGGCGCTGCAGCACGGACGCAGTGCCCTGCAGGTGGAGGTGGAGGGACGTGAGTGCCAGCCAGGTGGGTGCAGGGTGGGACGTACATGAGGGGTCACCACCCAAACCCCCACCTCCCACCCACGTCCTTCCCCGGAGCCACTGCCACCACCACATCCAATGCTGCTGCTTCTCCCGTTCCCAGCACCTGCAACCAGGGCGTCTGAGCACCGTGGGACCTGCTCAGAGACCACCGTCCGGCCTGGCCCAGCTCCCACTTTTGTTCAGGCACACAGACAGCTCCTCGAAATGGAACTCATCGGCCTCCCGCACCTTTGCCGAGGCGAGTGGAGGAGCCAGGAGGGGACTTTGTCACAGGGCTGCCGGGCTCCAAGCTGACCTTGGATCAACTCTCAAGGACTGGGAGCTCGTCCAGGCATCCCGGCCTCCCCAGGGGAAGGGGGGGACGCTGTCTCAGGGTCACACGCCCACTAAGCACCCTCCTGACCCCCGACATGGGGAAGTGGGGAGGGGTCTGCGGGTTGCCCAGATCAATGATTAACACGGAGGCCGTGGGCAGAATATCACAGGGCACCACCGCAGGACGTGCTACCCACAGATCCAGCCTGCGGACGGCGGGGCTGGGGTAGCTGAATGTCCCCTGGACTCTGGTCCCTCCAGGGCCCCAGGTGTGGAAACCGTGGCCTGGCACAGGGAGAGTGTGGGCTGTGTGGCCAGACGGGGCTGCCGTGTCACTGTCCCACCCAAGACTCCACCTGCCGGGAACCTAGGAATCTTCCCGGGACACCTAGAGCCACTGTGAAGACACACTAGAGAGGCTTCCTCTGAACAGCCGGAGAAACGGTCTGTCCTCAACACCAAACGCCCCCAGCAGGTGCTGAATGTAGCTCTGTCGCCGGCCCTGCACGCCGTCGGCCTCAGACACTTCCCAAATTCCACTCTGAGCAGCTCTCTCAGCAGCACGCTCTGACCCGTCCCTAGTCCCTGGAGGCAGGGCCCTGCGTCTACTGCAGAAATGCACCTGCGTGAGGAATGTCCCCATCCCATTTCACAGCCGGGGAAGCTGAGGCCCAGGAAGGTGGCAGCACCTGCAGCCTGGCCCTCCAGGGTCCAGAGACGGCACCATCCGGGTACCCAGGGATCACATCCCCACAGCCCCAGCCGGCCTGGCAGACGGCAGCCTTCTCAGAGCAGCCGCTCGTGGAGAACACACAGTTCATTTCAAGGTGGGCTCTGTTCACCCTGGCTCACCCAGACCCAGCCTCATCAAATGCCAGCCAGGCTGTGCCTGGGTTAATGAGTAACTCCCCACCTCATCACGGTCTGGGAGAGATGTGGGTCAGGAGACCCTGCTGGTGCCCGCCATGCCTGGAATCTCCAGGCACCAACTGGCAGCCCCTCTGAGAGCCAGACCCCCGCCCTGGCCCCTGATCCGGCCGTGGGGCCACTCGGCTCCCAGGCCTCTGCCGTGTTTATGAATCCAGCTGATGGATGAGCAGGACGTGTAAACAACAGACCGGGTGGCCGAGTGCCGCCACCGTGGGCAGGGGGAGACAGGGAGCGTGCCCTCAGCCGGGTGCCCACAGAATCAGACCCCGGGCACTGGAGAGAGGGGAGACTCCGTGGGCCCCACCCATAGAAACAGCTCCCAGCCCTCCTCCCGGTCCTGGCTCAGGCCAGTCCCGGGCACAGCTCTGGGCTCTGAGGCTCATGCAGGGGCAGATGGCAGAGGGTGAAACTCGTGGGCTCTGAAGCCACCGGTCCCAGCCTTCCCACAGGTGAGAACTCTCTGCTTCCTGGTCTTCGCAGCTGTGGCCACTCTGAGAATTCCCGCACAGGAAAGCCACTGTGAGCAGCGTTGTCTGGACAGCCCATCATGCTGACCTTTGCAGACAGACGTCATTGATGCGCCCTTTGTGGCCATTTTTAACAGCTTTCTGTTTTACAGCTGGGATTATTTTCCTCTCTCAGAATCCAGGCGATGAGCCTGACGGCCTCTGGTTCACAGGATTACTTGGTGACACCTGGGTGTGGAGCAATGTTCAGGTGCTTTTGACCCCAAATAGCGGAAAACCCAAACTGAGGCTGCTAAGGTCTAATAAAGACCATGTATCCCACAGAGCCAGATAGGGGAGGCCACAGATCCCACAGAGCCAGATAGGGGAGGCCACGGATCCCACAGAGCCGGAAGATAGGGGAGGCCACGGATCCCACAGAGCCGGAAGATAGGGGAGGCCACGGATCCCACAGAGCCAGAAGATGGGGAGGCCACGGATCCCACAGAGCCGGAAGATAGGGGAGGCCACGGATCCCACAGAGCCAGATAGGGGAGGCCACGGATCCCACAGAGCCAGATAGGGGAGGCCACGGATCCCACAGAGCCGGAAGATAGGGGAGGGTTCCCAGGCCCATTCCGTGGCTCGGAGGCAGCAGGGACCCAGTCTTGCTCTTGCCTCCTGCTCTGGGACCTCGGGGAGGTGCAAGGTCCTCAATCAGGTCCCTCATGGTGGCACAGAGGCTGCCATGGCTCTGGAGTCACCACAGGCCACACCCACACCATCAGCAGAAAGAACCTGCCTCTTTCTCCTGCACTTCTCTCCTCAGCAGTGAGAAACCCTTCCAGAAACTCCTGGAAACATCCCCTCACTGCTCATTGGCCAGAGAGGGTCTCACACTTGCCCTAAACCAGTTGCTGGAGAATATGACCTGTGGGACAGGACGTGCCCCGCTCTGGGGAGGGGCTGAGGACTGGGATTCTGCCAGCAAGGAAGAGGCAGGGATGTGTCCGGGGAGCCCCCACGGGGCTGCTGTGCCGACTGCTCCCAGACATGCCATGCTTTGTCACTCGTCATGCTGTCTGGATACAAGAGCACACTGGCCGTGCTCGGGGGTCTCCGGAAGCCGGTTCTAAGTGGCGGCATCTCCTAGAGGCCATTTGGAAATCGGCGGCATAATTACCACACGGATGACTTTTTTAACTGGGGGAATTCTCACTCTTCACACGCCCTGATAGGAAAGGATGCACGGGTACCTTCAGGCTGGACCCTTCTCTGAGGCTCTGGAGAGATGTGGTTTGTAAACCTCTGCTGTCTTCCCCTCCAGCCCGGCCAGGGAGGGACCGACCACTGTCTGGGCAGCTGCTGCACCCCAGACCTTCACATGCCCCCTCTTTCAGGGCCCCAGCATGTTGTGGGGGGCACGAATTTCTCCGCTTCGCAGATGGAAGCCCAGAGAGGTTAAGCAACTTGGCCAAGGCCACACAGCCAGAGTCCCGCGACCTCCACAAGCAGATGACGTGCAGCCCTACCCGAAGGCCGCAGTCACCCATGGTGGTGGCCAGCACACCTGGCTCACAGACCCTGTTGCAGGAGGGGTGCTGCGGATTGGCAGAGGGGAGCCTGGGAGGCAGACCCAGGCAGCGTGGGCTTGCAGCCAGGCCCCCCACCTCGATGCACACCCGGGTGCCCCCGCTCCGGGGACTCAGCCACGTACAAGCCGTCTTCATCCCTCCTGTGCTCATCCCAGCAGTGCGGGCCCCTCCAGGCCCCTGTCTCCCTCTTGCATATGCCCCGGGAGTGGCCAGCACGAATTTTGCTTCAAGGACGCTCGGCTCCTGGCTGTCTCCAAGCTCCCAGGCCCCCCCAGGCCCCCCTGCACCCCTGAAACCTTTGTGAGAACCACCATGAAGCCCCTGACCAGAGCACGGCTCGGGTGGCGGCATTTGTGCTTCCCACCAAGAGTAACTGGACGCCCACCACGTGCCGGGCACCGTTTTAGGCCACGGAGGAAACTTCTGGAAACCAACCCCTCAGAGGCACCCCAGAAGCCACCAAAGCAAACCCGCCCGCCCCACCCCAGTCACCCCCAAACACAGCTTCGAGTTTCCGCTGGGGCGTGGGTTTGCCTGATGTGAATGCAACCCTGCAACGGGCAGCCTTTGGATGATTAGAAGGGCCTCTGGGGACGTCCAGGAACACAGTCACAAAAAGGGGTTAAACGCGTCAATAACGCAGAACAATCTTCCGAACGGAGTCATTCTGCTTTTGGAATTTGTATTCTTGGGAGTCACTGCCGAGACGGCCGGCAGGGGCCCCACTGGTGAGGCGAAGGTCCCCGAGGCGTCCGTGTTCATCCCTCCCGGAAGGGGCTGCAGCGCGGCTGGATGGGAGGGGCCGAGGCCAGAGGAAGGTGTTTGGTGCCCGAGGATCAGGAACGGTTCCCTGAGCGCCTCTGGCACGTCGACCCCCTGCCTTTAAGGTCAAGTTCATCCTTTCACCTTCTCCAAACACGCCCCAGTAGAGCTGTGTCTTGAGCTCAGACGCCATGTTTCCGGAATGGAGAGGGGGACGCTGCCTCTGTCCCTGGGGCTGGGAAAGTCTGGGTCATAAAAGACACAGGTGCCTCCCCCGGCTCCCAGGATACTGAAGGGTCCCCACGCAAAGCTAGCAAGTTCGCGTGAACTAAACACGGCCACTCAGCCGCCCCTTGCCCTCCCACAGCCGACCCCCACCTCTGACCACCCAGCTGCAGAGAACCAGGTGCAGCCCCTCCCACCCCTGGCCTGGGCTGGGCAGCTTCTGTTTCCAACCAGAGTCGGGGAGGAACTGGGAGGAGGGGAGCACAGTCTCCTCAGCAGTCTGGTGGCCACGGGACTCCCTCCTCCTGCCCTTCCATCTCCACCAGGATCAGCAGCCAAGGAGGGAAAGAGGCAGGACCCTCAGAGCCCAGCAGACCTGGGTTCAAATCCCTTCCCCACATCTCAGCCACGTGACACCCATGGCCAGGCCCCTGGTGGAGCCACGAGTCGGGAGGGCCACGCGGGACACACACTCGCCCACTTGACACACATGACCATCGCTTCTCAAGAAAGGGAGACATTTCTCTGTTCTTTCCACCGCACTGTTGCAGGGACTGTTTGTTACGGCAGCTCGGCCTTTCCCCCTAGCTGATACACCGCCCTGCACACTGACGGTGGTGACGGTCCCCGTCCTGTGCCTGCCCACCCGTGGACATCTGTGCCAGACACCTGAGTCCGAGGGCAGAAAGACAGGGAACAGCAGAGGAAGGAGAAACAGGATGGCCACGGACCAGGAGGGGCAGGGGTGCCGACCTCCAGCTGGCAGAATCCAGCACTCCCACGACATGGGCAGCTGCCGCAACCACCACGTGCCCTCAGTTTCTGGGAGGTCCAGCTTGAGACGCACCACAGTCTCTCAAGCTGTCGAAAGCTCTGGAAACAGACGCTCCTGTCCAACTCCACTTCCCAGACTGCCGTGAGGCAGCACAGACGCTCTCAGGAGGATTCAGAGTCTGGGTTTTTTTGGGCTGGAAAAACATGCTTTTGCCAAAACTCTAGGTCATACTCCCCAAATTTTCTCACTATTGATTCTAACCCGACTCTAAAAATAACCCAGTGGCACAAACCTGGGAGGAGACACCGCAGAACGTCCTGCCCTGGCCGTTTTGTCTGCAGCAGGGGAATCACAAAGGATTCATTTTCCTTGCAACTATTTTGATTTTTTAAAATTTCCTGCAAAATCAGGTCAGACATGGTGGCTCACGCCTGTAATCCCAGCACTTTGGGACGCCGAGGTGGGAGGACAGCTTGAGGCCAGGAGTTTGAGACCAGCCTGGGCAACATAGTGAGACCCCATCTCTTAAAAAAAAAACAAGAAAAAAACCACAAAAATGCTGGGGTGTGCTGGCACGTGCCTGTGGTCCCAGCTACTCAGGAGGCTGAGGTGCGAGGATGGCTTGAGCCCAGGAGGTGGAGGCTGCAGTGAGCCATGACTGTACCACTGCACTCCAGCCTGGGTGACAGAGCGAGACCCTGTCTCAGGAAAAAAAAAAAAAGAGAGAGAGAGAAAAAAAAAAGAAAGGGAGGAGGAGGAAGAGGAGAAGGAAATAATAAGACTAAAATTTCCTATAAAATCAAAACCGAAATCAACTTTTTGATTTTCTACAATGGGCAGGTATGACTTTGATCAGAAGGAAAACCAGGCCGGGCGTGGTGGCTCACTCCTATAATCCCAGCATTTTGGGAGACCGAGGCAGGCGGATCACCTGAGGTCAGTAGTTCTAGGCCAGCCTGGCCAACATGGTGAAACCCCATCTCTACTAAAAATACAAAAATTAGCCGGGCATGGTGGTGTGCGCTTGTAATCCCAGCTACTGGGGAGGCTGAGGCAGGAGGATTGAATGAACCCGAGAGGTGGAGGTTGCAGTGAGCTGAGATCACACCACTGCACTCCAGCCTGGGCAACAAGAGCGAAAGTCCATCTCAAAAAACAAAAAAAAAAAAAAAAAAAAAAAAGAAGGAAAACCATCCAAGGTCTTACCATCAGCCCCCTTGGAAGGGGCCTCGGTTTCCTGTCCCTTGTCACAGCCCCCCTCGCCCAGCCATGAGCCTCCAACGCTTCGGCTCAGAGGTCAATCGGATCACAGAACTGGGGGCAGACGGGGAGACAGGGTCCCTCCCCTTGGATCCTGTGCTCCAGGGAGAACCCAGTGCCACAGGCGTGGACGGCGGCCCTGTCCCGCAGACACAGACCATCTGCCTTCCTCGGAGCTGCCCATGCATCTCCCTTTTGTTTATTCTTCCAGGCACGCCTTCAGTCACTTGTCTACTGCATTAGGGCTGGGACTACGGCCGTGAACGAGGGGCCCACATCCCTGCCTGGACCAGCACCCGGCACCCGGAGGGGAGGCAGACGCAACCCAGAAGGCCACAGGTGCCTGACGCCAGGAGAGCCGAGAATCAGTTCAGGGGGCGGCCAGTGAAGGCCCAGCCACCAGCAAACTGGCCTCTGAGCTGAGACCTCAAGGGCAGGAGGAGCCAGCCGGAGCAGACCTGGGGGCCGCATCCCAGGCCAAGAGCGGGGCTGGTGTCATGGCTGGGAGAAGAGGGGGCAGGGCCAGGGCAGGGGCTCAGGGCAGTCAGCAGGGATCTGCTCGTCTCAGGGCTGGTGGTCGCATCTCCCCGTGCCTGGCAGAGCTCCACGTGGTCCAGGAACCGGTCCCCAATACAAGAGGACTCCGATCTGGGGCTGATGCCAGGCAGGCACCGGAGCCCAGGCCCGCTGTGCTCACAGTCCAGACCAGAGACCATCTGGACTCCGCCCAGGAAGAGACACGCAAGGAAGCCCATCTCTTCCTATGCGGGACGTCACACGCGGGTGCCGGCAGTGAGCGGAGTCCTGAGGCTCGCTGTGGAGTCAGGGAGACCAGGAAAAGGCACACACCTTGTGTGTGAAGTTCTACAAGAGGCAAATAGATTCATTTTATTTAAATAAATATTTTAGGCTGGGCACAGTGGCTCACACCTGTAATCCCAATACTTTGGGAGGCCAAGGAAGGAGGATTCCTTGAACCCAGGAGTTCAAGTTCAGCCTGGGCAACATGGCAAGACCCCATCTCTACACAAAGTAAATTAGCTGGACGTGGTGGTGCCTGTGGTCCCAGCTACTCAGGAGGCTGAGGCAGGAGGATCACTGCAGCCCAGGAGCTGGAGACCAGCCTGGCTGGCAAAGCAAGACTGTCTCTAATAATGACATGCTTGGGCCGTGTCCCCACCCAAATCTCATCTTGAATTGTAGCTCCCATAATCCCCACGTGTTGTGGGAGGGACCCAGGGGGCGGTAACTGAATCATGGCAGGGGGTGACGGTTTTATAAGAGGCTTTCCCCGCTTTGCTCAGCTTTCATTCTCTTTCCTGCTGCCCTGTGAAGAGGTACCTGAGACCTCCCCAGCCCGGCAGAATCACAAGCGATTAAACCTCTTTTCTTTTTTTTTTTTTTTTTTTCCCATAATTTTTTTTTTATTATACTTTAGGGTTTTAGGGTACATGTACACAATGTGCAGGTTTGTTACATATGTATCCATGTGCCATGTTGATTTCCTGCACCCATTAACTCATCATTTAGCATTAGGTGTATCTCCTAATGCTGTCCCTCCCAAACCTCTTTTCTTTATAAATTACCCAGTCTCGGGCATTTCTTCAAAGCAGTGTGAGAATGAACTAATACAAATAATAACAATAATAATAGTAAATATGTTTTAAAAGAAATTTAGTATCACTACCATAAATGGAAACTGCTATCACTTTCCATAAATTAAAAAGTAACTAAAAGATCAAGCACAGCTGGAAAGGTTGTTCAACGCACGAGCTTAACCCAGGCTTCCCCCGACCTGACCAGGAACAAACAGGACTGAGCAGGCTCCTGTCCTGCACCTTAGGCCACATCATCAGCACCAAAATTGGGCTGCAAACCAAGGGTCGAAGAGTCTGGGTCCAGCCCCCAGCTCTGCAATGCACCAGCCAGTCTCAGGCGAGGCCCGTAACTTCTCCAGCCTCAGCTGCCTCATCTGTTAAATGGGACAACGCCAACCAATGTTACAGAGCGGCGGTGAGGCCAAATTACCCCAGCTCCAGGAGTTCCAGCACGTCAAATGAGACAGTCATCATGAGGGTGGCGACCGTGAGTGAACGTAAGAGTGGACAGACACCAAATGCCTTCTCAGGGCCACGGGGGCCACGAAATGCTCCTCCCTCCAGTGAGACTCCTCGGAGCCTGGAAAATTCAGGCTCACTCCAGTGTCTTTACGTTTCCTGTGCACACATTGCCTGCCTGTGTGCTTCTGGACTTAGGCAGAAGCAGAATCTTATACATATGCACACACATGCACACACACACAGCTGTGCACACACATTGGTACATGCATACATACATGCACACACCCCACACACACATGTAAACACAAGCACAGGTGCACACACACCTGTGCATACATGCACACACAGATACCTGTGCACAAAAGCACATGCCTATGCACACACACCTGTGCACACACACCTTTGCACACATGCACACACACCTGTGCACACACACCTAGGCACAAACACACAGGCACACACAGGCGCACACACACAGGCACACACACCTGTGCGCACACACACACACATCCACACAGAGGATGGAACCAGCCCCTGCCTCTAAAGCACTCCCAGGTGCTCTGTGATTTCTCCTGAATAAACAAACCTCACGGATGCATTTTTATGTTTTTTTTAAGCAATCGTTGCAATAACTTTTTTCCACATGCAAGGCAATTTCACTTGAAGCTCCCTTCCACCCGAATCCCTTTCTGCTCCCTCGGGCCGTGACTCCTCGGAGCGTTCCTGAGCTGCGTGCGGGCTCCGGGTGTCTTGGAGGTGGCCGAGCTGCTCTCCGATGTTTGCTTCGGGAGCCTGAGCCACTTCCCTGCGATCGTCCCCGGCCTGCTCCTCAGGCCCGGCCAGCCGAGACGGAATTGATGTACGTCACACACCCTGGGCTGCAAACTGTCCTCGGAACAACAGCGAAAACACACTTCAGCGGGTGAGCCGCCCAAGGTCAGCTCCTGTGCCAGCGTTTAATGGATCATCCATGAGGTCTGGGACCCGGCAAAGGCACGGCCCAGCAGCTTCCGTGGGAAAACAAGCCGTCCCCACGGACGTCGGCGCCAGGGCTTGGGGTGGGAACAGGTGCAGGGCTGTGCCCGCCCCCGCCTGCATGCCAGAGTGAGGCAGCCCTGGCCCCGTGTGAGTCGAGCCTTTCCTTCTGCAAACCCAGTTATTCCCTTGGTTCTCTCTGCAGCCAGGCACTGTCCGTCCCGGGACCCACGCGGCTGTCATGGAAGCTCCGGTGGGTGCTTCTGGCGCGGCCGGTGGGGGCGAGATGCCTATGGCTGTGCCAGCTCCCACGGTTAGGTGAGAAGCATGAAGGAAAGGGGCATGTGGCTGCCCAGGCCCTGCCCTCAATGCCATTCCGTGGCCCAGTTACTCCCTGCCATCTGTGTGGGAGTCTCTGCAGGTTCCAGGGAACCAGGGCGAGCACAGGCCCTGGGCTACAGAGGCTCCTGCTGCCTGCCAGGCGGGGAGGTGGGGGCAGCCATTCCTGCTCCAGCCCCAGGCACCTCTCAGGGTGGGTGGGAGAGCTCACTGCCTGTCACAGCCCTGCCTGAGGTTCGTGTGGCTTCAACCCCAAGCATCCGAGTGAGGGCCCTGTCGCCTCCAGCTCCACAGGCCCAGCCCAACTCCTTGTCTGCCCGTTAGGCGTCTCTGTCCACAGGACTCTTCCCAGACGACGGCAGACACCTCCCTCGGCCTCACCTCCCAGCCAGGGGTCACCAGCACTGAGGATTCTGCCCCCTGCAGAGCCTGGAATGCGTCCCTTCCAGCCCTCTCCACCAGGCCTGCACCCATCACCTGCAGGTGGGCCCAGCCCTGGCCTCCAGGGCCTCTCACGCCCTTTCCTCCATCACTGCCCCTCCATCTGCCTGGTCACATCAGGTTCCAGAAAGACCTCTGAAAGGGTCTCTGTCACACACAGATCACAACCAACCTGCCCATCACAGCTTCGCGGCCAGCAGCATTTCATCATCCCTCCAGCTGTTCTCTTCCTCCTTGGATCTTCTTTGCAAGGCCATGGGGTCCATGCCCCCTAACCATGACTCCCCCCACCATGCTGACCCCCAGCCAGGATGTCCTGACCCAGCAGAGATGCCCAGATCCCAGCCGAGACGCCCAGACTCCAGCAGAGATGCCCTGACTCCAGTGGAGATGCCCAGACCCCAACCGAGATGCCCCAACCCCAGCCGAGATGCCCTGACCCCACCTGAGATGCCCTGACCCCACCTGAGATGCCCTGACCCCAGCCTGCCATTTCAGCCGTTGCTTTCTCAGCCAAGTCTCAATCTTTGGATGAACAGACATTGAGTCCTTCCAGGTACTGACCAGGGTGCTGGACACCAGAAACCTAACAGGTGCTGATGAAATCTCTACTGTGACTTCCCAGCAACCCCGACCCACCCACACACCAGCACCTCTCATCCCAGGAGAGCCTGGGCCCGGAATGGACACAGCTTCTGCTTCCTGGGATCAAATGTGCCCCCAGCTCTCCAGGCAGCCACCAGGGCAGGTGCAGCTGGGCAGGCACCTAGACCCAACCCAGAGCTGATGCCCCATGCCCTCGGCCCCCACCTGAGGGTCCTCTGAGAGCACCTGCCAGGTCAGGCTGCACATCCGCCCCAGGACCCCCTCCACGGGATACCCCAGTTTTCTTTTCCAATGAGCCTAAGAAGCCTCCACAGGCTGCCTCTGCAGACACCATTCCTTATGCCAGAAGGAAGAGGAAAGGAAGGGGTGCCACTGCTGAAAGCCCAGGCTGTGCGCTGTCCACTCAGCAGGCATCCAACAGCCCCCCGGCTTGGGTGGCCCAAGACCCACAATGTCCCAGCCCCAGGGGGCCCCAAGCTGCTTCAGCCTCTGCAACCTCTGCACGCTGGGTGTGTGTGTGCATGTGTGTGCATGTGTGAGTGTGTGCACAGGTGTGTGTATAGGTGTTATTGTGTGCACAGGTATGTGTATGCACTGATGCATGTGTGCATGTGTCTGTGTGGAGTATGTACGTGTGTGTGCTCAGGTGTGCATGCATGTCTGTGTGTATGTGTGCGCATGGGTCTGTGTGCACTGTGTATGTACGTGTGTGTGCTCAGGTGTGAATGCATGTCTGTATGTGTGCATGGGTATGTGTGTGTGCAAGTGTGTTAGCTGTTATGAGTATACATGTGTGAGTGTATGCACAGGTGTGGACGTGTGCAGGTGTCCATGTGTACACAGGTCAGTGTGCATGGGCGTGTGGACAGGCATGTGTGTCACTGTGGGGTGTGCATGGGTCAGGGTGTGCACAGGTATGCATGTGTGTGCACTATGTGTGTACGTGTGTGTGCACAGGTGTGCCTGTGTGTGTCCATGTGCGCATGGATTAGTGTGTGTGCATGGGTTGTGGGTGTGTATATGTGCATGTATGCGCACGTGTGCATGGGTTAGTATGTGCACTGGTGTGCGTGGGTGCACACTTGCTGATTATGTTCTAAAGAGGCAGAAAGCACTTTCGAGCCTGGCTCGGCTCCAGCCTCCTCCATTGACAATTCAGCAGCCCCCCTCTGCCTGCTCCCCACTTCCCATTCTGATCCTAGTGTTCCCAAAGGGTCTCCTCCCTCCCTGTTCAGTCTCCCCACAGAGACCATACCCCACGCAGCCACCACCCATCATTCTGGACCTGCCCCTCAGCCCAGTGGGCCCCTCTGGATCCAGCCAGAGCTGTGGCTCCTGGACACCCCTGTGGGAACCTGAGACTTGGAATCTGGATGGACGGGAGGTGGGGCCAGGATGGGACACATGCCGCTGCCCCCAGCGTCAGCCCATCCAGCCTCAGGCCTCCTCCCAGGTCCTCCCGTGGCTCCGTGGCCAGCCTCAACCTCCACCCTGGCTCCCTCTGGGAGGACTCTGTGTTCCCAGCAATCCTGGCCCTGTCTCTGTGGCTTGAAGCTTTCCACCACCTTCCAGGCAAGCCCACGTCCTCTCCATATGGGCAGTCACACACTCAGGTCCCTGCCCCACCACAGTCAGGCCCTCGACTCCAGCCACAGTGACACCTCCGTGCCTCTGCACACACTGTTCCCTCAGCCTGGAGGGCATTCCTGGGCCTCTTCCTGCAGCACCCCCAGAAACTGCCAAGGGCACCAGCACTGACTCCGGCAGTGCCCAGATGCATCTACAAATCCTCACAGCTCAGGGGAGGAGGGGATCTGCTGGCCAGGACCAACACACCCAGGGCCCGGGGCACTGGCCCCCGAAAGCGCTTCCAGAGTGAACTCCTGAGACGAGCACGTCAACTTCGGAGGGAGGAAGTGTTGCAGGCGGATGCCCCCCGACCTTGCATCTGGGAGGGGAGCCCAGGGGTATTTTTCCACCATCCTTGAGTAGAGATTTATTGAGCTGCCCATTCTGGGAGCCACTGTCTGGGAACCCAGGAGTGACAAGTGACAGGTGTTTGCATTCACCTGCCTGGCGACTTCCTGGGCTTCCACCCAAGGAGGGGTGATTTGAACTTGCTCAGCCAGGAGTGGAAGGAGGGTAAACCTAACCACATGCTTCACTTCATTCCTTCAGGGTTTCGCAGGAGACGGGAATAAGATCGGAATAATTCCAACAGAAGCTCCGATCATCCCTCATGGACCACACGCACTCTTGGACACTAAAGAGCAGGCTGGGGTCTGGGGCAGCCTTTAGGGGCTCTTGGGACCCCAAAGGTGTCCAGCTTGGATGTCTCCAGCAGCAGATCTTTCTGGAAATCTGGGACACCAAGAGGTAGCACAAATGCTGGTCTTACTACTAAGCAATGTGTCCCTCGGATCCGAAGGAAAGCAGGTGACCTGGGTGCAGCCACAGCCAGCTGCCACCTCCCTGGAGTCCCTCATGAAGCAATGCATTCAGGGCAGAATCCACTGCTGCCTCAGCCGCCTTTAAAGCCCAGGCCCAACACCGCGCAAGGCAGAATCCACTGCTGTCTCAGCTCCCTTCAAATCCCAGGCCCAACACCGCACCAGCTCCTTGGACACTGCCCGTCTGCCCAGGGAGAGTCTCGTGCTCAGAGAGGCTATAAATATAAGCCGGACAGCCAAGAGTTTCCGTCGCCAACCAGAAGAGCTCAGCAAAAGGTGAAATAAACATCCCATGGCTGCAAATTAATTGATTTTTATCTTGCCTGAATTGCTATTTAAAACTGGTCTGGTGATTGTGGGGAGTTTCTGAAGGACTCAGCAGGACGGGTGAGGCACATGGGACGTTTTCTGGGCCCCTGCGCAGCTGCGGTGCTTGACTGGGGTAGCTCAGGCTCCATGAGGGTCTGGACTTCAGACTCGGCTCAGCCAGGTGGCTGAGGACATGCTACCTCACTTCTCCAAGCCTCAGTTTCCCCACTGTAAAATAAAATAAACCTATCCAGAATCCACCAGGTTCTGGGGAGATTTAGGCAAGGATGTGAGTACCCCTGGAACACTGCCAGGGCTTTACCTCTGCAAAAGGCTGGGGGTTATCAGCTGGTGAGGTCTGAACTCATGGAATTTTCCTCTCCGTGCGTTTTCTCATCAGACATATTGGGAGGATAATGGTCATTACCTCAGAGACTCGTAAGGATTAAATAAGTTAAATATGGAAATGTTTGAGACAGAGTAAAAGCTAAAAAAGTGTTAGTCACCACCACTGCCACCCTTATCATTACCATTATCATCATCACCACCATCATCTTCACGATCACCATCATCACCATCCTCACCATCACCTTCATCATCA
>NW_026652299.1:538057-568881 GCF_009828535.3 Hylobates moloch
GCAGCAGCAGCAATAGCAGCAAAATCAAAAACAGGCTTGGCTGGATAAACACAATGTGGGCCACTCAAACAACAGAGTATTATTCAGCCTTGAAAAGGAAGGACGTTCTGACACCTGCTAGCTACAACATGGATGGCCCTTGAGGACACTGTGCAAGTGAAGTAAGCCAGTCACAGAGGGACAAATCCTGTAGGTCCCCCTTAGAGCAGGCAGTAGAGTTCAAACTCATAGGCACAGAAAGTAGGAGGGTGGTTCCACTTTCTAGAAGGGCTGGGAGAGGGGGCTGGGGAGTGTGTGTTTGGTGGGGACAGAGCGTCAGCCTGGGAAGATGAACACTCTGGAGACGATGGTGGTGACAGCCGCACAGCAAAATGACCTGCTTAACACCACGGAGCTGTACACCTAAGAAATGGTCATGGGGGTAAATTTCACATTATCTGTATTTTATCACAATTTTTAAAAAGAAAACTTTTTTTTTTTTTTTTGAGACAGAGTCTCGCTCTGTCGCCCAGGCTGGAGTGCAGTGGTGCAATCTCGGCTCACTGCAAGCTCCGCCTCCCGGGTTCACGCCATTCTCCTGCCTCAGCCTCCGGAGTAGCTGGGACTACAGGCGCCCGCCACCACGCCCGGTTAATTTTTTTGTATTTTTAGTAGAGACGGGGTTTCACCGTGGTCTCGATCTCCTGACCTCGTGATCCGCCCACCTCGGCCTCCCAAAGTGCTGGGATTACAAGCGTGAGCCACCGCGCCCGGCCAAAAACAAAACATTTTTAAAAGGGCCTGGCCATTGGAACCTCAACTCACTCCACCTATGGCCTCAGCTCAGACTGCCCCCCAGTCTCACCCATGCTCGGGGGTCATGGCCAGGGTAAGGCCACAGCCCCGTGTGCCGCTAAGCACCCCCTCGGTCTGGCCCGCATGTTTCCCGCCCCTGTCCTGGAGGCATGGCCGAGCCATAGGGTAGGTGACCTTGTGTCCTGCTCCTGGGGAAGCTGCCCCCTCAGGAGCCTTTTCACCAAGTTCCTCCGGGGGCTGACTCTGGAGAGGGGCAGCGGGGCCAGGAGGCCACAGCTGTGGGACTGAGAACCTGGCTGTTGAATCAGAGAGACATGCGTGGCCAAATTTAGAACACAGGAGGACAGCTTCCTCCCGGAGACCACTGTTCACCACCTGGAGCTGGCCCGCCCCGGGCATGCGGGCTTCCCAGAACGACCAAGTGCCCGAGGGCCCCAGCCCCACTCAACATATCAGAAGGTCTGGGAGGAGGGAAGCAGACCGCCCCCCACAAGGCAGGGGAGGTGCACAACCCGCTGCCTGCATGACCACAGCCACCACGGCCAGCCCCCGCTTCGGTGGGTGGACGACCCTGGGGTGCTGCAAATCGATTTGTCCAGAACTGCGCATCTGTTAGGATTTTCCCAGCCAAAACATCCGTCTTTATGGCAATAGTCTTCGCATGGTGCTTAAGTCTCCTCACTTTGCTGCCAGGAATCTGGTCAGGGTAATCCGGGACCTTGGAACCAGCCACTGCATTCCACATCTGTCTCGTCTGGGAACGCCTGCGCGGCGGTGCCCCGAGATACGGGTGGGAAACAAGATCTGGAAATGTCTGCAATGGTGAAAGCCGGGGCCCACAGGGGGTGGTTCGGTCTCTGGGAGGGGAGGGTTGAGGGAGGGAGGAAGATGGTGCTTTTTAGAGTCGTTTTTTTTTGGTGGGGGAGAGGGTGTTAAACTTTGTATAATGTTACTTACATTAACAAAAAACAAATCAGAGAGAAAATATCAAGGCAAAGGCACTTGTCAAAGGAACCAGACAAATGGGACCATCCTTTGCTGAAGATGCGTCAGCATCCCTGTCTCCGTCCGCAAGCGGCATTTTACTTGAAGAATTACTTTGAAGGTTCTTGTCTCCCAAAGCAGAAACCCTGAGTGTGAGCTGACCAAGGCCTCAGCCTCACACCTGGCCCTCTATCCACACGGAGAACAGCCTGCCGGCTGCCCCAATTCACATCGAAACTCACTTATGCTGAAAGGCAAGAGAAGACATCCCATGCCTTTGGGAAAACAGTTGTCCCCTTGAGCCATCGCACAGTTCAGCTGGGCGCTGGGAAGCTCTCCCCGGCCCCCAAGCTGCTGGGCCGAACGTCCAGCTCACTGGGAGAGGGCAGCCGCGATGTGCCCGGGACACAGCCCGTTGTGCCCAGGCCCTGGGGGAGCTTTGCCTACAAAGGGGGGCTGGGGGGGCATGCAGCCCCTCCCCTACTCCTGGGATGACGAGGCTGCCCTGCAACCAGAGGGATGTGGGTCAGAGCCGGGTGGACTTGTGTGTCCCTCTCGGTCGGCTGTGGCCACTGGAGCACTCAGGAGCCCGCCCCAGCAGGGTCTGAGCAGAGCAGGGGCACTCGCAGCCCAGGGGAGGGATGCTGGCACCCGGTGGACAGCAGGCAGGGTGAGGCCAGAAACCCTCTAAGACCCGAGGAAGCTCTCACAGCTATAATCACCCCGGCCGGCGAGCCCGCAGACCCCACGGACGGGGCCACCCCAGGGCCAGACCCCAAGGGCCCCAGAACTGTCACTGTCCCCGCGCAGATGTCCGCGTGCACAGTCCACACAGGGCCCAGGTGGAGGGCTCAGAGCCCAGCCCTGGGGTTCTGGAAAAGCGTTTCTTCCACTCCAGCCCAGAAGGAATGTTTTTATTTTCCTGCTAGAGGCCAGGCCAAATGGGCTCCCCTTCAAGATGCTCTGAGATTTCCCTCAGACAGGGAAGACTTGGCACCCACCCACAGTGACCACTGGGCAGAGGCCAAGCCCGGCGCCTCGGTGGGTCTCACCTGCCCTGACCCGCGAGAGGAGAGAGGACACGCGGCCGGTGCAGGTCCCCCCACAGGCAGATACTCTTAGGCCTCCGGAAGGTTGACTGCAGACTCCCGGCGGGGCCCTGAGGCCAAGGGTGGGCCAGGGATGTGGTTCTGAGCACTTCTCATGTGGCTCTCAGAAGAGGCTGCGGTGTCCGGGCAGGATGTTCCGAAGCGCCTTTCACACCCTCGTCAAAGAGCTCGGGGGGCGCAGGAGCCTCCCCTGCCCGGGGTTTGCAGCTCCGCTATTGCGCAGCCTCGCCCCACCCTCCCCCATGCCCCTGCACTCCTGTGTCCCTGCGGCTGTCAGGATGCCCTCCATCTGGCAGACTCCTACTCCTACTTCAATACCCGGTCCCCCCTGCCTGCCCAGCAGTCCCCGAGCCCTCCCCCATCCCCCGCCGTCCCCTGAGGGTGACTGCCCTGCGCCGCGGCCGGCCTGCTGCTGTCTGGTTTACTCTCCACGCAGCACGGCCCTCAGCAAAGCAGCTGGACTATCTCCCTCCTCTGCAAATCAGCCCCCAACTCCTGCCATCGCGGCCGTCACACCCAGAGTAACGCTGGTGTGCCAACCCCGGTCAGCAGAGCTCTGCAACCAGAGCCCCCCAGACTCGCCCTGCCCACTCTCCCACCTTGGACCGCTGCCTGCAGCCTCCTTCCTCCTGGTATCCAGGCCCCTGCCCCACGGCCACCGCACGGCCACGGCCCCTCCACCCTCCCTGCAGCCCAAGTGACACCACTCCCAGCACTCTCTGTGTCGGGTCCTGCTTCATGTCTCTTCCAAGCCCTCATGTCCTTCCAAAGCATCTCACGCCCCTAGAATGCCAGCCGGAGAGAGGACAGGGCGTGCCTGCGGTCCACAGCATCTCTCCAGCCCCGGGACTGCAGCTGAGGCCTGGGAAACACGTGTGGCTTAGACCCCTGTGGCTCCGGCACTCCAGCTGAGCCTCCTTCAGAAGGCGACCCCAAAAGGGTGACAAGTAGGAAGCGAAAGGGCCACCACAAGTAGTAAGCAGCACCACAAGTAAGCAGCAATGCTTCAAACTATGGCACCGGCACCGTCCGAGACCCCAGCCAGGAGCCCTGTGGTGCAGGCCGGGTCTGTCCGAAACTCCAGCCAGGAGCCTTGCCATGCAGGCCAGGTCCCAGCTGACCCCACCCGACAACGGGGCATGCACGGGGTCCTGTTTTGCAGGGGTCCCCTTCCTAAAAGCATCCAGCAGCGACCCATGGATTTTGAACATTGAGCCGTCCCCTGGTTCAGGCGTCGGCGGGGAGGAGGCGCGGGGCTCTGAGGAGCCAGGAAAAGTTCCCAGGCCCAAGGGCAGCTTTGCAACGTGTTGTTCTGCAGTTGTTTCAACGCTGTGGACATTCATAAAATTAATTTGATAAGAGAGGAGATAAATCCAATCTAGCATTCCCACGGCAACGCCTCCCAGGCCGCTGCCGCCCCGTATGGGAGCAAGCTGGGGAATTTCGGTCTCGGGATCTTTACGGGGAACCGGCCCCCAGGGTCCAGCTGCCCCCAGGCTGTGGGGAGGTCTCCGGGAGGGGAGCTCCAGGGGCCTGGAAAAGCAGGCGTGCAGCCCCAAATGGAGCGCAAGGAACCCAGCCCTCGCCGAAGGCTGCTCCACTTTCCCGTCTGAGGTGAGGTGACGGAACAGCTGGACGGTCCCCCGCTCCGGGAGCCCGCGCAGCCCTGGCACACGCTGCCGCCTCGCCACTAGGCCCTGGATGCCACTGTCACTGGGGAGCGAGCCGGGTGTCCGCCCGAGGCAGGGCACAGAGATAACACCTCTGCTCCCATTGCCACAGGACCGAGGACTCTGTCCCCGTTTAGAGCTCCTGGGGCCCGGGGCTGCTCCCCAACCTTTGGTAAGAGCCCCTGGAAATATCCGGCTCCGCTCACCCCGAGGCTGACGGCAGGTGCAGGCCTCACAAGGACGCAGGACGCCCAGGCCCCGGGGCTCAGGGCTCCCGCCGATGCACAGGGTGTGGTGGGCACCTCAGCTTTCCATCTCCATGTCTGCAGCTCCCAGGTTCACAACCCACAGGCCTGCGGAGGAGTGACCGCTCCAGTCTGCTGAGAATATTTTCCAACAGCTGTGGGGATCGGATGTCTGAGGGGCTGGCAGCTCCCCACAGCTTCAGACACAGTGGGCGTGACCCCGTGGAGTTAGGGGCAAGGAAAAGCAGCCTCCACCCAGGAGGGGCCCTGCTCCTGCAGAGACCCTCGGGGGGTCGTGGGAGTCGGGGGTCCTGCAGCCCGGCCCTGCCTTCCCGGCTGCCTCCATGGCGCCCAGCTCATCTCTGCAGCGGAGTTGCCCCCGAGGCCTGCAGCTGTTCATGCCTCACAGGTGTGAGCAGAGGCTGTTTTCCACACCTGTGCGGGGCCGGGGTCCCCACACCTGAGGGAAATCAGCTCCTGAAACAATCACATCTTCGGGCAGAGTGGGAGCAAGGCACAGCAGACAGCAGGCCACCATTGCAGACTGGGCCAGGCCTCACTGGTGTCCACCCTGGAGAGCCAAGGGGAGCAGGAGGCCCCAGGTGGAGGGCAGGCGGGAGGAGAGAAGGGTGAGGCGGGAGCTCCGTGGCCCTACAGGGATGAGGCCTCATGCACAGGGCATCTGCGACCCACCAAGGCCATGATTTACAAAACAATGTGCTTTAGAAACTGCTGGAGGAAGAATGACAGTGAACAGACAGGGCAGGATGCCGGCCCCAGGGAGAGCCGGGGACCGGCATCTCCTCCACATGCTGCTTCAAGGAACACAAAAGGCGGCCACAAGAGCAGCCACCGAGCCTCCGGCGCCTGCCGAGAAGCCGCCCCACCGGCCGGGCGCCGCCACACCTGTCTGATGCTGTCGGTGGCCGCCCTGGACGCACAGTCCACAGCTGGAAACCGCAAAAGGCTCCAAAGAGCGTCGGTTCCGAGCCTCTGATCCCTGCACCCTGGGGTCGCCCTGTGACTTACCAAATTTGGCTGATCACTGAGGAAAAGCGAAAAAGATCCAGGTTGCCAAGGAGACCCTTTCAAATACATTTTACAGCGCTATGAAAGCGATACCTTCCCTCGGGTTGAGTTTCGTCCCGGAGGCCGTGCAAGGCGCTGTTTTATGTGAATCTGCACAGCCCCCCTCGCCTCCCCTCCCGACCCCCACACACACTCTGTCAGTGGTCAGGGCACCCTGCACAGCACTCCACTCTCCCCACAGACGCCAGCAGGCCCCTCCCCACATCCCCCCTCCTCAGAGCCTTTCTGGGAAACCTGTGCAGGGGCGCGTGGGGGCTCCTGGGGAGGGGGCAGCCAGCATCTGACCCCAGCACCCCTCCTGGGGACTCTGCAGGGAGCCTGCAGGAAGCAGCTGTTGCCAACACAAAACCACACTGCCGCAGAGCCGGGTGAGCCCCCCAAGATCACGAAAATCAGCCATAATGGCCTTTAGCAGATGCGCCACTGCGGGGCCTGGCTCCCAGAGCCGGCAAAACACACAAGAAGGTAAAAATCCGAGTCGTCAGCCAGGGAGTGGACAGAGGGGCAGAAGGCGGAAAACACCAGAAGTTGCACTGGCAAGACTGGGATCGCGGAGTCGGGCACAGCCACGGTGAAGGCACCGCGGACAGAGCCTCCCAGCTGCGGGAGGCGGCATCTGCCCCTCGCCAGTCCCCATGCCTGTCCTCGGCCGATAGCACTGGCGTGGATGTGGAGGGCACAGCCGGCAGAATCCCCCCCGCCGGGGTGCGGTTGGGTCACACGCGTGTGCATGGGGGGCTCCCAGGACGCCCGGCACATCCTCAACACTCAGAACACGCTGCGTGACTTGGTGACGCCATCTCCTCTGTGCTGGGGTGAGAACACCACGTGTGCGGCCTTGATGTGCTCTCTGTGAAGATGCTCTCCGTGAAGACGCACGGACGATCCATGCGCCCCACACACATTTTCATCATCTGCTCTCCGAGAAGACGCACGCCGTGAAGACGCTCTCCGTGAAGACGCACCCACAATCCATGCCCCCCACACACATTTTCACGATCTGCTCTCCGAGAAGATGCACAGATATTCACGCCCCCCCCCCCATACATTTTCATGATTTTCCTACATGGGGCCTTGGGCTCAGCTGGGAGGGGGCCTTGCTCTGCAGAGAATAATGGGTGATTGTCTGAATCGGCCACAGCTACCCATCCTCTCTGTTTCAAGACCATCAAAACCGAGGCTGCCAACTCAGAAGTCCCCAAGTGCCTGCAGAGACGGCTGAGGAGCCGAGAGCAGGGCCGGGAGGGGCTGTGGAAAGCTGGGAAGCCTTTCACACCAGAAGGGGCATCTGCCTCTCAGCTCCAGCTGGGTACGGCCAGACGGGGCTACAGGTCCAGTGTGGCCGGATGTCAGACTTTTAAAGAGAAGTCAGAGATCCAGATTTATTTTTTTTTGAGACAGGCTCTTGGCTCTGTGGCCCAGGCTGGAGTGCAATGGCATGATCTCAGCTCACTACAACCTCTGCCTCCTGGGTTCAAGTGATTCTTATGCCTCAGCCTCCCACTAGCCGGGATTACAGGCGCCTGCTAACACACCCGGCTAATTTTTGTATTTTTAGTAGAGACAGGGTTTCACCATGTTGGCCAGGTTGGTCTCGAACTCCTGACCTCAAGTGATCCATCTGCCTTGGCCTCCCAAGGTGCTAGGATTACAGGCGTGAGCCACCGCGCCCGGCCAGCGACCCAGATTTTTATGTGAAATCTCCTGACTGTAAAATATCAACAAGTAATCCAAATGTTTTAAAAAAACACTGCACAGGCCAACATAAATTTGTCTCTGGGCCAGATTCAGCCTGTAAACACCAGTTTCTTGTCAATGGTTGTAAAACCTAGAGTAACTAAAGATATCTGCCTTTCCACCTGTCACCGAAGTCATCCTGCTGGCAGTGGAGCGGCCGGGAGAGCCACCGCCATTGCTCTGTTGTCGGGCAAGGAAGGGTTCTACTTCCATACTAATTTCAGCAGCGATAACTGGTGAGAACTGAGACGCCATTCCCAAAGTCAGCAACTTAAACCACAAATTTGTCGTTACTCTTCACAGTTCGGGGGTTGGAGGGGCTCAGCCGGGCGGTTCTCACTCAGGGTCTCCCCTGGGGTTGCAGCCAGATAGAGGCGGGGGGTGACCTCATCGGAAGACCCAGCTGGCGGGACGTCCAAGATGGCACAGTCATATGGTGGCTGTTGACACTGGGCGTTCACGGCTGCACTGGCTGAGGCTGGGGCTGCGCTGCCTGGTTGGGCGTCTCAGAGCACAGCTGCCGGGCCCCAGGAAGAACATCCCGGGAGCAAAGTTCCCAGAGGCTGTGGTGGAATCTGTAAGGCTTTGGAGGACCCAGTCTTGGGTAACCTACGACATCATTCCACTGCATTCTGTCCGTCAGGTGTGTACCTAAGCCAGCCCAGCATCAAGGGGAGGGGGTTAGACTCCCCTTTTCCACAGGAAAGACAACCAAGAATTTGAAGCCATCTTTTTTTTGTTTTTGTTTTTGGTTTTGGTTTTGAGACAGGGTCTCTCTCTGCTGCCCAGGCTGGAGCACAATGGCGCAATCATAACTCACTGCAGCCTTGAACTCCTGAGCTCAAGCGATCCTCCCGCCTCAGCCTCCCAAGTAGCTGGGACTACAGGTGTGCACCTACCACACCCAGCTAATTTTTTCACCTGTCTTATGGTGCTGATCATTTTTAAATTTTTAGTAGAGATGGGGTCTCACTATGTTGCCCGGGCTGGTCTTGAACGACTGGGCTCAAGTGATCCTCCTCCTACCTTGGCCTCCCAAAGTGCTGGGATTACAGCATGAGAGACCGCGCCCAACAGCCGCCTTTAATACACCAGATTTCAGCAGTGGGTTTGCAATCCTCTCCTCTGCCCACGGGCGAACATGACGCTGGCATCCTCTCCTCTGTACACAGGCGGGCGTGCACTCTGGAATCACGGCTGGGGTCACTCCCCTCTCAGGGCCCGCCAGAGCCTCCTTCAACGCTGGCCATAATCATCACTTGGGCTGCCTGTGGTTTCATCCTCTGCCTCCTCCTTCTCTCCTTTTAAAGAAGCGTTACTGTTGAACGAGTCCCCTACTCTACCGACCGGAAATACTGCCTGAGAACGGCTGCCCAGCAGGGACCCCCTTCATGAATGTCCGTGCAGCCTGCCGTACTTTTAGGTTGGAGACAAGCATCATTCCTTCATGCATTCATTAATTCATTCACACAATGAGCATTCTGGGACATGGAAACGGAAGTGACTCAGGTCCCGGAACCCCAAATCCACCGTGTGGAGATCCGTGAAGGTGGCTGCCCCGTCGAGACCTGCCTTGGTGCTTCTTCCAGGTCAGCAGAAATCTCCCGGCGTCTCGGACGCCCCAGCCGGACTGGCTCCCTCCGGCCTCTGCTGTTTCTCCTGCTCTACCCCAGCCTTCCAGATCTTTCCTTATGGTAGAGCCGCAGTGGGAAGCACCGGGGATGAGGGGCGGGAGAGGCCCTGAATGTGCCCCTCAGGGAATGGTAGTGACGATCTGCAGGTGCAGGGGCCCCAGGCTGGGTCTCCAGCGAAACACAAACTTCTTCCCACAGGCTCTTACTCCAGCCTCTTGCTCTTCCGCCTGTGTTCTGGCGGCAGTGAGCATCTTCCAGCGCCATCGGCGGCCCCGTCCAACGCCATCAGCGGCCCCGTCCAACGCCATCAGCGGCCCCGGCTGCATTGCTGGGCTTCTGCTGTTTTGAACCAAGACGCTGGCTCCCGAATTTGCCGAAGTCACCAAACATCCACTGGGACTTGAGCTCTCTGCTGACCTCCCGTTTCTTTCCAGCAGCCCCCAGGGCAGGGAGGTGCCCTCCTTCTGGACCCGAAATGATCCTCGTCACTGCCCACAGCTGCGGGTGTTTCGGCGAGGATGGGACCTTCAACTCCACCACCCTGACGCACGCATTTCCCGACGGCAGGTACAGATTTGGGGCGTGTGCTTAGGGAGCATAAAAGCGTGAGATCCTGCTCGCCCTTGAGGGCCGGAGACGTGGCGAACATGTCAGACACGCAGGAGCATACGTGTGTCTGCAGAGCCAGGCAGGTCACCACACAGCCTGGACAGGTCACTCATTCCTGCCCGGGGCCACTTGGGGAGGGGGTTCCTCTCAGGGAGGCCCCAGACAGAGCCTCCGGGCGACGGACACACTGCTGGCACGGGGGTTCCGGCCCAGTTCCTCCAGCATTAATCCGGAGAGAGGGGGCTTCAGATCGCCGGGCAGCCACAGGTCAAATAACCATGGGGCACAGGTGATGCAGGACACGTGGGGCCCCAAAGTGGGGTTTAGCCTGCGAGGGTTCTTGACTTTGCCCAGGACAGGATTCGAGGGCCAGCAGCAGGTGGAATGAACAGCTTTACTGAGGCAGCAGTGTTTGGTGTTACAGCTCTGAGCCGCTCCCGCTAAGCAGTGCACTGAGGGTAGCATCTCAGGGCACTTTTGCAGTCCCATTTATACCCACTTTAAATTATATGCACATTAAGCGGTGGATTATACAGAGCTCTCTGGTGAAGGGTGGTAATTTTCTGGGTCATCGGGCCACCCTGCCATGGAAAGGGCGGGAGCTCCCGGGTATTGTCATGGCAACGGTAAACTGACACTGGTGCACTGGTGGGCGTGGCTTATGGAGAGTGGCCCTGGCCCTGTTGTAGCCAGTCCTCAATTAGGTCCAGTGTCCGAGCCCCACCTCTGGAGTCCCACCTGCTAACTCACAGGCACGGAGTCCCTTGCCGGCACCCGGAATGGGAGTTCACACGCGCATTCCTGCCCTGTCCTCACGACAGCTGCTCAGCCCACCCAACACTCTGTGTGGGGCCACCACGGACTGCGGCCCCAGCACATCCCGGGGACTCCATGGAGCCACCTGTCGCCTGCCCGTGGTGGGGACGTGGCGTGAGATGGCAAAAATGACTCACACACGTCCAGATAGAGAAGCTGCCACCGTCTTTTTAAAATTAAACTTTTAATTTTGCCATCATCGTGGATTTGAGTGAGGTTGTTAGAAATAATATAGAGAGATCCTGCGTACCCTAAATGTATGTGATGCCCCCAACCATGACCTGCTGTGTACATACAGCGCCACGCCATGGCCGGGATGTGGACGCGGTGCCATCCCCCACCCCACTCCCTCCTCAGCTCTACCCACCCTCGCACGCCCTGTGTGCAGGTTTCATGCAGGTTTTTTATTTTACTTTTTTTTTTTTTTTTGAGATGGAATCTCACTCTGTTGTCCAGGCTGGAGGGCAATGGTGTGATCTCGGCTCACTGCAACCTCCACCTCCCGGGTTCAAGCGATTCTCCTGCTTCAGCCTCCCAAGTAGCTGGGATTACAGGCGTGCACCACCATACCCGGCTAATTTTTGTATTTTTAGTAGAGATGGGGTATCACCATGTTGGCCAGGCTGGCCTCGAACTCCTGACCTCAGGTGATCCACCCGTCTCAGCCTCCCAAAGTGCTGGGATTACAGGCATAAGCCACTGCACCCGGCCAGTTTCATGCGGTTTTATCACACATGCAGATCAGGCACCAGCCACCTTTCTAAGAACGGAGCCTTTTGATGCTAGAGGGCGGGAGGAATCTTGGTAGCAGGAGTGTGAGGCCATGGCCCACCCACCCCATGGAGGCCCCGGACGGGCGTGCGGTCACAGAGCAGCACTGACTCCAGAGGGAGGGTGAGGCGGGCAGTGGAAGAGGAGAAGGTAGGAGGTGCCGCTGCCCCAGCACACACCCAGAGCGCCCGCGTGGGAAGCACGTCTCACCTCCGTGATGATGTAAAAGTCGTCCCCAGGCTCTCCCTGGACCACGATTTTCTCTCCGTCTTCAAACTGGACGGGCTCCAGCGCATCTGCCACGGTCAGACGCTCCCACTTCTCCAGGGATTCTGTCAGGGAGGAGCACAGGTCATCCCGGGGCCCACGCCCCCCCGGCCACAGTCCAAGACGAGGGCCACCGCTCTTCCCGAGAGGTGTCCTCAGAGGCACCCACAGCACCAGCTCCGTCACCGGTGAGCTGCATAAGACGAGGCTGTGACGCCGTCCCCCAGCACCTCTGTGCCAGGGGGCCTGGGTTTTCTTGCGATCGGTGGGTCGTGGACGCACGCAGCTCATGTGCCCTCTTCACCAGGTGCGGAGGGAGCTATTCTGACACTTATCCCTGGCTTAACGTAAATATCCAGCAGTGAAAACTGACTCCAGGTTAACTCAGTACGAAAATACTTTTGTTATCTTCAAAAGAATAGAGCTGCTGGCCGGGCGCGGTGGCTCACACTTGTAATCCCAGGACTTTGGGAGGCCGAGGCGGGCGGATCACGAGGTCAGGAGATCGAGACCACGGTGAAACCCCGTCTCTACTAAAAATACAAAAAAATTAGCCGGGCGTGGTGGCGGGCGCCTGTAGTCCCAGCTACTCGGAGAGGCTGAGGCAGGAGAATGGCGTGAACCCGGGAGGCAGAGCTTGCAGTGAGCCGAGATTGCGCCACTGCACTCCAGCCTGGGCGACAGAGCGAGACTCCGTCTCAAAAAAAAAAAAAAAAGACTAGAGCTGCTTACATTTTTGCAAACAATGGAGTCCCAGCTAAGCACAAAGGCTACTAAGTGGTTTAAAATAACTCAGAAGCCAGGCACAGTGGCTCATGCCTGTAATCCCAAGACTTTGGGAGGCCGAGGCAGGAGGATCACTTGAGGCCAGGAGTTCAAGACCAGCCTGGCCAATATAATGAGACCCCATCTCTACAAAAAATGTTTTAAATTAGCCAGGCATGGTGGTGTGTACCTGTAGTCTCAGCTACTCAGGATGCTGAGGCAGGAGGATTGCTTGAGGCCAGAGTTCAAGACCAGCTTGGGCAACATAGTGAGATCTCGTCTCTACAAAAATTAAAAAATTGGCCAGGCATGGTGGTTTACACTCGTGGTCCCAGCTTCTCAGGAGGATGAGGCAAAACGATCACTTGAGCACAGGAGGTCGAGGCTGCAGTGAGCTATGATCACATCACTGCACTCCAGCTTGGGAGACAGAACAACACCCTGTCTCAAAAAAAAAAAAAAAAGAAAAGAAAAATTGGACAGGTGCAGTGGCTCAAGCCTGTAATCCTAGCACTTTGGGAGGCTGAAGTGGGCGGATTGCCTGAGCTCAGGAGTTCGAGACCAGCCTGGGCAACATGGCGAAACCCCATCTCTACTAAAATACAAAATAATAATAATAATAATACATGAATAACAAAATAATTCAGAATGGTAACTGCCCATCCAAAAAAATACTTTTCATCAGGGGACTGATCAAAGAACATGGAACTGCATTTATGTTGCAAGATTAAGGCACAGTATACTTTCTACTATTTTAGGTCAAAATGCTTAATTCCCAAGTTTCTCTTTAAATGCTTGCAAATTCAACGTGATCTTTCCGCCCTTCTCACAAGGTCTTCCCTTCCCTGTCTTTATTCATCCCTAACCCTTGAAGGGAAAAAAAATTACTAATGTCAGATTTTATAAGAAAATAATGATCACCTGATTAACTATATCTTTTTGACAAAAAAAAAAAAATCTTTCCTGGCCTATACAAATCAGATGCTACCTATGTAGGTCAGAAGCTAAAAATAAAAAGCAAAGCATTTATTTTAGATCTAGGTTAGGAGGGAGATTTCTCTCCTTAAAAATCCCTGTCGACGCCGTACGTTGCAAAGGGAAAATGCTTCCCACGATCTCCAGGGCTGGGGCAGATTCTGTAGCACAGGGAAGAGGGGTGAGGACCCCACAACCAAAGCTGTTTGACCAGCTTCCTAAAAACAGGGTCCGTACCAGCCGGGCGCGGTGGCTCACACCTGTAATCCCAGCACTTTGGGAGGCCGAGGCGAGTGGATCACGAGGTCAGGAGATAGAGACCATTCTGGCTAACACGGTGAAACCTCGTCTCTAGTAAAAATACAAAAATTAGCTGGGCGTGGTGGCGGGCGCCTGTAGTCCCAGCTACTCTGGAGGCTGAGGCGGGAGAATGGCGTGAACCCGGGAGGCGGAGCTTGTATGGGCCGAGATGGCGCCACTGCACTCCAGCCTGGGCGACAGAGCGAGACTCCGTCAAATAAATAAATAAATAAATAAATAAATAAATAAATAAATAAATCAAAACAAGGTCTGCACCAGACAGAAGCTGCTGAATAATTCAGAACCCGGGTGTGCTCCCAAGCAGGTCAACACATCAGTGCACACCTGACAACTAAATGATGCAGGTGATTTTTTAGAGCAATTATGGTTTGTGTTCAGGGTGCAGAATGAGACCAGCATATGAATTTGGAGTGTTTTGTTTACTGGTTTCCTTACAAGGACAGTAATACGAGGCATTTCATTTCAGAAGCCAGCTGCAGTTAGGAAGTTCGTTTCCACATATTTGATTAGCAAATGCTTACTCTATTACATTTGAAACCTGTAGTATTCTGAGTTCTGAAAACAAAAATTATCTCCTGCTACATTAATCTTGGATGAGAACTGACAGAAGAAACCACAGGGAGATGGCACTTTTGGCCCCATTTTTTTTTTTTTTCCAAGAGACAGGGTCTCGCTCTGTCACCCAGGCTGGAGTGCAGTGGCGTGATCATGGCTCACCGCAGCCTTGAACTCCTGGGCTCAGCAGAGTTCACGGCCTCAAGTGATCCTCCCACCTCAGCCTCCCAAGTAGCTGGGACTGCAGGCATGTACCATCATGTCCAGCTAATTTTTTATTTTGCACAGATGGGATCCATCTCCATTCACCATGCAAACTGCAGAATAAACGCAGTCACGTGTCCCAAAAAGCACCTCACAAGGGCAGCCGGCAGCCACAGGACGAGACGTCGTAAGGCTGCATGCACCTGCCCAGGGGGTAAACCCATCGCCAAGCTCTGTGCTGGAATTCTGCAGACTCGCAGCTCCCATGCGGGCAATGCTGATTCTACGGGGTCTCCTGTCCTAGGGGCCGAGCCCTGCGAGTTCAGGAGGAGAAAGCGGTGTCCCAGGAGCATCCAGCCACAAACGCCGTTCCCAGGTTTCTGGTGTGGGGACAGAAATGCCGAAGCCCACGGCTTCAGGCTCATCCAGGGCCATCGCTCCTGCCAAGCTGCCTGCGGAGGCACCGCCCTGCCAGCCACTTTTTGGAGGACTTTGTGCTGATGGTGACTGGGCAGGAAAAGGGAATCGTCCCTTGTAGTTACTCTTCTGGGAGACCACGGAGAAGCCGGTCACACTGCCAGCTGCTGCATCAATCAGAGGAACATAAATGGGTGGACGGAGGCCACGCGGCAAGGGTGTCTGATGGCCCCTAAGAGCCCGGGACGCAGGAAGCAAGAAGCCACCTCCAACCGGGGGGTCACCAGCGTTCGCCCGGGGCAGGGAGAGGGTCTGGCCCTTCGTGGCCTGCAGCAGCCGTTGTCTCGACAGCGCTGGTGAATGAAGGAATCTGTGGGGGCAGGGCTGACTATTCAGTGCCTGGTGGGCACCAGGGGCCGGACCACCCAGATCTGGCTCAAAGGCAGCGGGACACCCAGAAGGGAGGCAGAGGCCCTGCGTTTGGGATTTTGCATAGGGAGCAAACGTCCCCCTCTCGGCCCCTATAAAATCTGGCGGACCAAATCGTTTTGTTTTTCCAACTATGACATTTTTTAAAAGGCACTAGAATTAAAACCACACACAAAGCCACGTGGGTGATTCCATTCCCACGAAACGTCCCGAGCAGGCAAATAATCCACAGAGACCAGGAGGGTCGGGGGGCGTCCAGGGCTGGGAGGGCAGGGGGGTGACGGCTCACAGGGACGGGGCTCTGTCTCGGGTGAGGACGGGGCTCTGGGATGGGAGCGGTGCTGACAACGTCATGTGTAGACTCAACGGCCCTGAAATGTGCTTCCGGGAAAGGTCAAAATGGTCGGCTTGATGTCACGTGCATTTTACCACAATCGAAAGAACCGCACTCTCCCTTCTCGACATTTCACAGAAGGATTTCAGAGAGAACAGGGGTCAAAGTCCTCCCCAAGAAGGAATACAGGCACAGCCATACTGCACACACACACGTGCACACACACAGGTGCACACACCCACTCACACACGTGCACAATCACACCCCCCACACACATGCGTGCACACCCATGTGAACACACACGCATTCACACCCATGTGCACGCACACGCATTCACACACCCACACATGCGCACTCGCACCCACTCACACACGTGCACACACACCCATGTGCACACATACACACACCCACACACACTTCCAGACACATGCATGCACACTCATGCGCACTCACATGTACACTCCCAGGTGCACACTCACATCCACTCACACACATGCACACACCCACACATGCACTCACACCCTCACACGTGCATTCACACGCACATTCTACACATGTACACATATCCATGCATGTGCACTCGCACCCATGCACACTCCCCCCACATACACCCATGCACACACGTACACCCATGCGTACTCACGTACACCCATGCACACTCACACGTGTACACCCATGCAATGTGTACACCCATGCATGTGCACTCGCACCCATGCACACTTACACACGTACACCCATGTGCATTCACATGTACACCCATGCACACTCACATGCACATGCATGCACACACGCACACACACACCACCCATGCGTGCGCACACACCCACACACGTGCACGGTTCTGCCTGCTCTAGCCCAAGGAGCCCCCCCAACTGGCCCAGCTGGCGCCATCACGTATAACTCAGGCTTCAGCAGAGTCTTCCCCGCCAGGCCGTTGAACAGGTTCACCCGAAGGTGCAAGGGCCCCAGGCACACCTGCAACCCCGGCCTGCCCTGTTACCCTTCCCAGAACTGAGAGCAATGATGGCTGCGTAGAAAGAGCAGAGATGGCTCCCAGAGAAACCGCGCTTAGAAGGGAACTAGAACAGGTCAGGGAAAACAGCTAGACCCAGCTCACACGTGTACCGGGAGCCAACACTGGCTTTCAGCTCTACACGGACTGGTGCGGAGGGAAGGCTGGGGGCGCGGCTCTGACAGCAAAGGGAGAAGCAGACAGGAAATGCACAGGATTTCAGAGACTTTGAGAAGCAGGGCAACCCTGCCCACGGGAGAGGAGGCAGGCTCTTGGGGTTTGCCAACAAGTGACAGTGTGTGTCATGTGTGCACGTGTGTGTGCGTGAGCATGCCTGTGTGTTGCACCGCAAACCTCCATAATACCAACGACACTCAATTTGCCAGCCACGCAGGGAAGGGGGAAGAGGCTGGGGTGGCCGGCAGGCACCCAGATGTGGGGACACAGCCGTGGAGGGGCGCAGCCACTGGGGTGACCGGCAGGAGCCCAGATGTCGGGACACAGCCGTGCAGGGGCGCAGCCACTGGGGTGGCCGGCAGGCGCCCAGATGTGGGGACACACAGCCATGCAGGGGCGCAGCCACTGACCTAGGATGGAGACCTTGCTGAGGAACTCCTCGTACATCTTGCGTTTTCTCAGCGTGCTGCCCTGTTCGGGAGAAAGGAAAAAACAGACAAGAAGGTGAATCTTCATGCCTGGATCATCCTGACGTTTCCAGATTTCCCTAAAGGACTCTCAACTTTTAAAGGAGACCCTCCAAGCATTCCAAGTCCCCAAAGCCCTCCATGACTCGGAGTCTGTGTGAGCTGCCACAGTGTCCTATGCCCCCCGCCTCCCTCCTCCTGGGGGGCTTCTGGAGAAGCTCCCGGCATGGTCGCTAAGTGTCCTGGCTGGCAGTAGAGTTCCCCACCCAGCCAGGGCCGGTGGTAGGTCCACGCGGTGAGCACACAGCCAGCCAGAGCCTGAACCCGGGTTTCTAGCCATGAAGGGCAGGGAGCTCATAAACACATCTGGAGAAACTGAGGCCAACACAGAGACTCAAGCACATGACGTAGGAGGGAGAATGCGGCTAACATCAGCGAAGACCCTGGATCCAGCCATGCCTGAAGCTGCATCCTTTCCCATTAAAGCCGATACTTGACTTCCCTCACCCCTGGGAAAAGCATGCTGAATCATACAATACCAACAAACAGGGCCCTGTCAGCGTTATGTCAATTAGAAATTAGAATTCATTCTAGAAACTAGGATTATAAATGTGAATTAGAAAAACACACCCCTTCTTCAAGCACACATCCCAGCAAGCTGATGGGCCCTGGTGCAAACAGGAATGAGGCCCCTGCTCCCGGCAGTCGGCTCCGGCCTGGTGTGCAGAAAGCAGCCTGGGTCTCAGCCCCTCTCAGCCCTCTGCCTGGGCCTTTGTACAGTGCACGAACCCCACAACTGTACAGAGCAGCCACACGGTGGGTACGATTCAGCACCGCACATTCCGAAGACAGAGACACACAGTCCACCCGGACAGCAGCAAGCTCGATTTTGCTAAAATTCAGATGGTATCATCCACTGACAGAGGCCACGCGTTCGAGTAGGGTGTACGCTGGGATGTGAGTTGGACCGAGAGACGACACGCTAGTGACGAGGTTTTTCCGTGACCCTAGATAAGTCCCCTGGGGTGTGGAGAGAGGAGGGAGGAGGGAACCTGCTATGTTGAACGCCCACTCCAGGTCGGGGAGGGGAGCTCTTGGACACACTGACCCACATCGACCTCGCAACAGATAACCCTGTGAGGGGAACATACTTTTATCCTTATTTTCCAGAGGCAGAAACTGCGGCTCCACAGGGCTGAGTGACTGCCCTAGATAGGAACCATGAAACCAAGAAGGAAAGCCTAGACTGGGCCCCCAAAGCCCTAAAGCTGCCTCCACCTCTCAACTTGAACAGGGACGTATTTAACCCCTTCCTGACATGCTGTTCCACAAATTCCCATAACGCCCTGAGACAGAAAACCACAGTGAGTGGCGCTTACCAGGTGCCTCCCACCTGTGCGACTGACCACGTGCTGACCAGGGGCACACAGACACAGTGGCATGTGCAGTTTCTGAACACGTCCCTCCCCTCTCCTCCTTCCTGCTGATTGGCATGTGGAGATGATGGCTGGGGCTGCAGCAGCCATCCTGGGCCCCTGAGGAGCATCAGTAAGAGAAAGCTGGTTCCCGGGCCCCATGGAGCAACACACCCGCCCTAGACAGACTCCCAGAGCGTGAGAAACAGCCGTGTGGTTTAAGACACTGTTATTTTGAGTATTTGTTACAGCTGGCATGGCAGCAGCCGGCCCCCAATGATCCTCACTCGCCTCCTGGTGTCCACACCCTGTGTGGTCTGTCCCACGATGAATAGGGCTGACGGATGCAACTAAGACCACGATGAATAGGGCTGACGGATCCAACTAGAGAATGCTAAAGAGTCTGAGATTTGCAAAGCCAGGTTGTAAAAGATACTGTGGCTCCTGCCCTGCTCTCTCCAGCCCTGTGGGGGGAAGGTGCCACGGAAATCTCCTCTGCCCCGTAAGACCTTCTGATCCACACAGCCTGAGGAGGGTTCCAGGCCAGAGCCGAGCAGCTGCTTCCTCCATGACCCACAGGAAATGGAACAAATGTAACACTGTTGACAGCGGCCACTAAGTTTGAGGGGAATTTGTTACACAGCCCCAGCTAACTAATACATCCAGCAAAATTTAATCCTAACGGTTAGGATAGGCTAGGAAACCTAGTTTAGGATAGAAAACTATAAACTCTTCTGAGTCCTGCAGGCGGCTGGCATAACACCCCACTGCCAGGGACCCTCCCGGCTGCCACAACACCTGGGGGCAATAGTGAAGGAGGGTCATTTGTCCCACCTTCTTTTTTTTTTTTTGAGACAGAGTCTCACTCTGTCGCCCAGGCTGGAGGGCAGTGGCGCATATCGGCTCACTGCAAGCTCCACCTCCCGGGTTCACACCATTCTTCTGCCTCAGCCTCCGGAGTAGCTGGGACTAAAGGCATCCGCCACCATGCCCGGCTAATTTTTTTGTATTTTTAGTAGAAATGGGGTTTCACTGTGTTAGCCAGGAATTTATCCCACCTTCTAAGCAATGTACATAGGAAGGAGATGTCAGGAAAGAAAGATGGACTGGAGAGGAGAAGCAAAACCCCTGACACTCAGAAGAGCCCCCCAAATGCCTGTCAGTCTCCCCAAACTTTCATCTCCTGAGAGGTGCTGTTCAAAAGCATCTTCCCATCCACTCCAGTCACTCACGGGAATGGAAATCACAATCAGACACCCCTTGGTGTTTACCGAGCGCCCTGGACAGGGGCGGGGGCTGTGCTCCGGGCTGTGCCCATCACATTGTCACAACTCAGAGGACCAAGGAGGAGGAGAAGGCGGAGGCGAGTGCTTCAGAGGCGTGTGTCTGAAGTTACCCACTGCCGTGGTGAAGTGGAGGTCTGCCCTGGCCCCGTCTCCAGGGCCTGCGCCTACCCACTGCCCCCTCCCATCTCTTGATGCCACCCAGAGCCAGATGCAAACTTGCTTGTGTCTCCCTTAAAAAGAGGCCCCTTGAGTACAGTGAAGGTGGCCCCATCACATGGGAAAATGAGGGGCCACCACACAGCTCCTTCCACAGTTAGGGGTGGGGAAGAGCAGCCCTGGGGACACAGAGTGAGCATAGAGGAGGCAGCCCGCAGCCCTCCTGTGCAGCCCTCCTGGCTGGGATGGAGCGGAACTCCAGCTACTGGGGCAGGAGGCCCTGCAGGAGTGGAGCAGAGGATGAAGGAAGGGAGATGGATTGCTGCGGAAGGAAAACAGCTCCAGGGGGAAGGGCCGGAGGAAAGGCACGTGATGCTAAATGCCTGTCCCTGGAAAACTATGACAAAAATGCAAGCTCCAGTGAAATGGGGGAGGAATGGCGCGCAAGTCCCCGAGGCACAGCGGTGACTTCTGTGGGGCTCAGGCCAGGTTTTTTCCACAGTTGCTTATTCTGGACTCTGGTGGCGAGGCTGACCTTTCCCATGGGCACAGGCCATTTCCGGTAGCGTGGCCCTCCCCACTCACTCCCAAGCCTCCCTCAGTGTCCAGAAACAGACTCCTGGAGCTGCACCAAGCTTCCCACTCACAGATCAGACGACTGAGCCCAGCGAAGGTGTGGCTTGAGCCCAACTTCCATGATGGGGCCAAGGACCCTAAGGATACCCACCCTCCCCTGCCTTCCAGAGCCTCAGCATGGAGGACACAGTGGGCAGTCCACTCGACGTGGACAAGTACAGGTTTGAATGTGTCACCTGCATCATTGGGCCTTGGTGAAATGAGACCATAAAAATCCCTGCCTCACTGGGTCATTATGAGAACTGAGTCTCAACAAATGTTATGTTGCTGCTAATGGTGATGGTGGTGATGCTGGTGAGGACAGTGACAGTGGTGATGGTGACAGTGGTGATGACGGTGATGGTGGTGGTGGTGGTGATGGTGATGGTGGTGACGACGGTGGTGGTGATGGTGATGGTGATGGTGGTGATGGTGATGGTGATGATGGTGATGGTGGTGATGGTGATGGTGATGGTGGGTGGTGGTGAGGTGGTGGTGATGGTGATGATGGTGATGGTGGTGATGGTGATGATGGATGGTGGTGATGGGATGGTGATGATGGTGGTGATGGATGATGGTGATGTGATGATGGTGATGATGGTGATGGTGATGATGGTGATAGTGATAATGGTGATGATGGTGATGACAGTGATGGTCATGACAGTGATGATAACAGTAGTGATGATTATAGTGCTGATGATGGTAGTGATGGTGGCAATGATGATGGTGGTAGTGGTTTTTACCGGGTACACAAAAGTGTGCTGATGGGGAAAGTCAGGACATTGCAATTCCTACCCCAGCCTGCCCATGACTCCCCATGCCCTTGGACTAGTCTTGTCCCCTCTGGTCTTCAGTTCCTCCATGAGAACAGTGATTGAAATGAGCAGCTGTTCCCTGTGTCTCTGGCCTGGGCTCCTTCTGTGCCCTCCCAAATTCTTCACCACTGCTCCACGGGTGCCATGTCCACCTTGGTCCTTGTCTGCTTCCCATTGACTAGCAGGAGGATGTCAGGTCCCTAAGCTCAGAAATGGGGTTAGACACCCCTGCAAACAGCTGCTGACCCAGCCCTCATCCTCAGCAGCCCCCACCACTGCCAAGATTCCTCCTCCTCCCAGAAGGTGATGACGATAAGCACGGCTCACTATGCTGAATGCTCCCCAGTGACCAGGCACCTCCCGAGATCCACGCCTTCAGCTGGGCCTACTATTATCTCCACTCTATGGAAGAAACAGAGGCTCAGGGTCGGTGTGGCCTGCCTATGCCCACCAAGCTGCTAAGTGCTGAGGCCAAGAACTGAAACGGGACAATCCTGTTCCAGAATCGATGCTCGCACAGCCAGGCCCCACACTGTCCTGGAGACAGCAAGGTCGCCCTGAACCTCCACTCACACACTCAGCATCTTATCTGCTCTGGAAGAACAGAAGTGGCATCCACAGAGCACCTACTGTGTGCACGGCACCACACATCATCACTCTCCATCCTCACATGGGCATGCAACGTGCCCAGGCTGCCCGGGAAAGAGAGAGGAGCCGGGACGGTCCAGTCCCTGGATGTTGCTTTCATGCTGCCAACACCAAGCCCACAGCCCTGTGAGGGTCAGGCAGCTGGGGCAGCTCCGGACGTGTTCAATGGCACAGGGCCACTTTCAGACGGAATCTGCTGCAGGGAGAGGGGGCTCAGCACCACACAGAGGGAGAGGGGGCTCAGCACCACGCAGAGAGAACTGGAAACATCAGTGGCCTGGCTCTCTGGGCCCTGCCTCCCCTGGTGCCTGGAGACCAGAAGACAGAGATGGCTCTGGCACTCTGCCGTGCAGCCCTGCGCCCTTCGGGACACTCCAAGAGGAGTGCAGCTCCCACGGCCCTGAGCACCACCAGCCCAGTAGAGGGTGTGGAGCCATAAGGGGACTCTGCTCCAAAATACGTGCACATCAGCACAGCACGGCAGGCACAGCACAGCAAGGCACGCACAGGTGAGGAGAAGAGCTGCAGCTGAGAGCACAGAGCTGAACATGGCTTTGGGCCTGGTGGGCACAGCTGCCCATGCAGCCACTGGAATCCTGGCCTGGCGGCACTGACCTTGCCACTCCAATGTGTGACCCTCACATGCCCAGTCCAGGGGACCAAGAGACCAGCAGGGTGGGGGCGGGGCCCCGAGAGGCCGGCACCTGGGGAGAAAACAGCCCCAGGCCTTGCAAGTCACAGCAGATGCAGGCACAGGAGATGCAGGCACAGGAGACGCAGACTCAGGAGACGCAGACACAGGAAGTGCAGGTGGGAACCCAGCCCTCCCCAATACCCGGGTCTCAGTTTCTCCATCAGCTCTGGGTCAGAGCAGCATTAAAATGGCTGCGAGCCCCGATTTTAGAGTCCAGGGGGTGTCCTATCTTCCGCCAAAGCCCTCCCCAAGGTCCCCTCTTTCCAGCAAAAGCCCACAGCCCAGCAGGTCCAGAAAAACCTCAGGAACTTGGCCCAAGACCAAGACGGTGCAGACAGCACTTCTCCGCCCGCTGCGGGTGCCTGAACAAACGGGGCGTCCTCAGTGACAACGGTCTTTTCGGAAATGCAGAAAGTGCCGCGTGTCTGCCCCTGAGAGCGGAGAGTGGGCCGGACGCCCGGGGCAGCGGCAGGCGCAATGACCCAGCCCAGGCCATTTTAGATTTCCGCCAGCCATAAAAAAAGCACTTCTTTTGAAAAATAATTTATAATTCACACTGACTGCCCAGCAATTACGCCCAGCCGGAGGAATGCGAGTGTGTTTTGCCCGGGGAACCTCAGACGTTAAAGCCTCGTGCGCCCATCCATCTCTCACGGCGGGGTGACAGCTGAAGGCTGCCAGGGGCCCCCGGGGGAGGGCCCGGCCCCAAGGGCTGCCCCTTCTGGGATCACGTTCCTTCTGCGGCTGAGACGGTCTGTAAGGCAGGGCTGGGAGCTGGCCTCCAAGCAGGCCAGTGGGCACCGGGACCCCCACTTGGGGGCTCTGCAGTGTGCCTGCCGGCATCCCCGAGGGGGGCTTTGTGTGGGAGGAGGCAGGTGACCCCCATTTCCAGGTGCAGGGCTTCCTCAAGCCCACGGCACGGGGAGGGCGGGGGGGGGGGGCTAGAAGTGGCTTCCTAACACCAGTCCCACCCACTTCTCATGAGTCGGCCCGGGGGGCACGGGGCCTGGGTCCCGGCCTCAGCTCTGCCCCATCTCGCCAGCACCTACACACAGAAAGCCTGGAAAACTGGAGCGTTGATAGCAGCTGCCAGGTGCAGCGGCTCACGCCTGTCATTCCAGCACTCTGGGAGGCCAAGGTGGGAGGGTCGCTTGAGCTCATGAGTTTGAGACCAGCTTGGGCAACATATCAAGACTTCACCTCTATTAACAGAAAAAAAATGGAAAAGAAAAATATATACAGCAACCACTTCTCCAGCCTGGAGACGCACTGACAGTGGGGCAAAACGGCTGGTGATGCCTGACCCTCCCCACAATGGCCCCAGGTGGCTAGATCACGGCCTCATCCCCTCACACTTCAAAGCCAGGAGGAGCAGATTCGCACCACAGCCATGCACCCCCAAAGCCGTGAGGTGAAGCCCACCAGAAAGCCAGCCCCAGCTCCCAAGCACGGCTGTGGGGTTGGCAACGTCAGTCTGAAGGCACCGCTGTGGAACCCAGCGTGACAGACCCCGGGGCCAATGAGAAGAGGAAGAGCCCAGGCAGGCGGAGCAGGGGTCGCCAGCTGTGAACGGTGCCCACTCTCCCTCCCGCCAGGGCCTCCGTGAGGTGGACATGCCAGGCAGGTCCCAGCTGTGGTCCCCCCATGGATCGGGGTCCCCCACATGCACACTGTGGGACCCTCAACACGTCACGGCCGCCTCAGAGCTCCTGAGCCCGCCGTCCTGCCCGAGTGAGGGTGCGCACAGGACCTCCCGGCTGCCGTGGCTTCACGTGGACGCTGCGGGGCACTAAGCCCCGGTTGAGGCTCGGGGACCCTCCGTGACCTTAGCAGTGTCCTCAAGGCTACAGGTGACAAACTGCTTGTGCTGAGAAATGGAGAAGCCACGTCCCCTCCTGGCCCCACTGGCCGTGCGGAGTCACCCTGGACACTGGTCAGTGGGGGCTGAGGGGCAGGGAGGGTCCAACCTCTGCCCAAGATTCAGGTTCCAAGGGGGTCTTGGCCTGCCCAGGAAGGTGGGCTCTGGATACCCCAGCACAGCCTCCACCAAAGAATTCTATATCCATTGCTTCCAAACGCTGGGGTCCCGGGTAAGGATGAGGGCGAACGGAGAACCCCGAAGCTTACAAGAAAGAAAAACCAGGCCGGACACGGTGGCTAACACCTATAGTCCCAGCACTGTGGGAGGCTGAGGAGGGTGGATCACTTGAGCCCAGGAGTCCAAGACCAGCCTAGGTGCCATAGTGAGACCTGGTATCTACAAAAAAAATTTTTTTAATTAGTCGGGCGTGGTAGCACATGCCTGTAGTCCCAGCTACTCGGGAGGCTGAGGAGGGAGGATGGCTTGAGCCGGGGAGGCGGAGGTTACAGTGAGCCGAGATCGCGCCACTGCACTCCATCCTGGGTGACAGGGTGAGACCCTGTTTCAAAAAATAAAAATAAAAAACAAAAAAGGACGAAAGAAAAAGCAAGTCTGGGGAGTGCTGGCTCCGGGCTGGGCCCCTGCTTGGAAGCCTAGAGGTGGGGTCACCCCATCCTTCCTCGGATAAAACGTGAAGCGGTGGAGGGAAGAGACGGGCATCAGGGAGCCTCCCAGATCAGACACTCTGGGACCCTAAACTAGAGTCAGAGTTCACGTTGTGGGCGGTGGTCCACTTCCTGGAGACACCGGACCAGATCTCCCACGTCCCCCAGGTCCCAGCACGTCCCAGCTCGGGGCTAAGGCAGAAACAGGAGCAGTGTGAGGAGCTCGGGGCCGATACAGAAACAGACACCACCCTGCAAATGCTCCCGTCCAAACCAGCCCGGCGCGGCCAGCTATTCTTAGCGCACAGGGACCCAAAATTAAAACAGAGGAAGCGCCAGCTCCCTCGGCGGTTTGGGAACTTCCCTGAATATAAGGTTCCAGCCACAAAAATCCCACAGCCGGGAGCGACAGGGCGTCAAGGATGGCGGGGAAACGGCTTATGCAACGCTGGGCCAGGTGCGCCCAGAGGAGACGGGAACCGCTGTGCCCTCTTCCTGCCCAAAACTGCTCCAGCCCCTCTCGGAGGGAGGGTGTCTCAGGGGACCCCTCCCACGTGGCGACAGAGGCCTCCCGGTGAAGGCAGGAGTGAGCGGGTTCAGACAGAAGAGAGAGAGCGTGGGACTCCTCCGAGGAGGCTGCACGTCATCTGCTCTGTGTACTGGAGGGTCCCCAGCAGCACAGGAGCCCCAGACCCAGGGTGGGCACCCGCGCAATGCCCCATAGATGCACGAATGAGGAGCTCATGGGGAGCAGAGCCTGATGAAACAGCGGCCCCAAAGACTGTGCAAACGCGCCATCCACAAAACACAAGAGCCGGCATCACCGTGGGGCCGGGACAGGCCAGCACCAGCAGGACACCGTCTCTCAGCCAGCCCGTGGCCATCAAATCCTTGTTTCCCAATCAGATGACGCACTCCCGAGAGGGAAACCCGGGGCTGAACTTGCTCTCCCAGCTCACGGGGCTCCATCCTAAACCATCCCCCGGGACTCTCCCCAGGCCTGCCCTCAGGCATCCTGGAACTGTGGCTCCCTCCTTAGGAATCACACCCGCCCAGGCTGGCCTTCCGGGAGACAGCCAAGCCCCCCAGAATACACCAGGCCATTCACCTCCTGCCACAGCAACCAGGCTGGCCTCGGGCATGGAGTGGAGGGAACCATCCCAGGGAGGGGGTGGAGGAGAGGCCGAGGACCCCGGCGACACCCACCTGGCTCACCCCCTCCTCGGCCGGGCTGGACCCCGGGACCCCAGGCCCCAAAGAGAGGGCTCGGAGCAGATGCTGTCCGGGGTTGCCTCGGCAACAAGCCCACGGCCGCCAGGTTCTGCTGCATCACCCCCAACCAGCTCAGAGGAGCCCCTGGCCCAGTGGTCACGGCTGGGTAAGGACAGAGTGGAGGGGTGCGGCCACCCAAACCACAGGCGCTGGCTCCTGGAGGCCTCTGCCCAGCGATGGGACAGAAGGAGCTGAGGAGGAGACCTGAGGCCATAAGGGGACACCCCCAAACTATGAAGGAACCCCAAGACCACGAGGGGACCCCCTAGACCACGAGGGGACCCCAAGACCATGAGGGGACTCCCCAGACCACAAGGGGACCCCAAGACCATGAGGGGACTCCCCCAGACCACAAGGGAAATCCCAAACCATAAGGGGACCCTAGGCCATGAGGGGACTCCCCCAGACCATGAGGGGACCCCAAATTATGAGGGGACCCCAAGACCATGAGGAGATCCCCTAGACTATGAGGAGTCCCCCCCAGATCATGAGGAGACCACCCAAACCACAAGGGGACTCCAAACTATGAGGGGACCCCAGACCACCAGGGGACCCCAGACACTGTGGCAGGCCCAGAGCTTCCCAGGACGAATGGCCGCACGGGCTGCTGTCTACCCTCACTGGATGGCCCCAAGCCGGACCAGGAAACCGGGTCCACATCGGCTCTGGTCACAGCTGCCCTCAAGCTCCCACCGCGGCTCCTGTGCACTCTGACAGGGTGGTTCCCGTGGAGGCTGCGGGTCCTCAGCCTGGAGCCCGCCCCGCCCTCTCTGGACAGCGTCTCACTGCCCAATCCGGGAAGCTCTCCTCATCCACACACGCTCCTCAGCCCCGGCCCAGCCCTGTGCTGCTGTTCCTCGGCCCTCCGCGCTCCTGGGCTGCTTCTGGCACCCGGACGTCCTGCCCCAAGGCTCTGCTCAACACCGCCTTATCAGGAGGGTCTCTGAGGCCCCTCCACGGAACAGCAGCCCCGCCCACCACTCCGTCTGCCTCCACCTGCTTCTCGGCTTGGTCCTCCTCCACAGGCACCATGCTCTGGGGCTGGGTGTTCACGGCCGCCTCCACCAGGATGAGACTCCAGCTGCCCTGCCTGTGTTCCCCATGCACCTGCACCCAGAACAGGGCCTGGCAGGTGGGGTGTGTGTGGGGAGGGCGTGGAGGGTCTCCTCTCCCTGGAAAGGGTCCTACCCAGGCTCCCCACGAACTCACCTCCAGGAGTCCCTGCAAACACCAGCCATGGCAGCTGAATCGGCCCATAGCCCCCTGCTGCCCACAGCAAGCACAGGTGTATACACACGTGTGCACACAACACACACAGTACAGGGTACACGGCTCAGAGTAGATTTGGCTGCATATAAGAAAAAAAGCTAAAAGCCCAAGAGTCAGTCCCCACACACAGGAAGCCCGGGGGTGAGCAGCCACTGTGTCAGCAGGGAGCCGCGCTCCTCACAGGTCTTTGCTCTGCCACCATGGTAAGTGGGTTTCACACTCAAAGTTACCTCCTGGCTCAATATGGCAGCTGGAGCACCAGCCATCACAACCACAGTCCAGATAGTGGGAAGCAGAAACGGGAGGACGGTGAAGGGGCCTCCCCGGCCACATGCCTGTCTTCTAAGAAGCTTCTAGAATCCCTCCACCACTTTCCACTCCTCTCACAGGCCAGATCTGTCAGGGAGGCTGGAAAGCGTCTTTTCTCCAGGTGCGTCCCCACGTTGAATAGAGCTAGGGTTCCCAGGGACGCCTGGCCGAGGGTGGGTGTTGGCCCTCTCTGTGCTCGGGCACCAACTCACCATAAGGATGCGCCGGTAGCTGTCCCGGTCGATCCCCCAGAGCTTGAGGTCCGTCTTGGCTTTCACGGTCGCAGCCCTGGGGGTGCCATAGATGAGCGCCAGCTCCCCGAAGCTGCCTCCCTCGCTGATGTTGGTCACCCACTCTCCATTCACGTACACCTTTAGGGAGCAAGAGAGAGAAGTGTCACGGGGGCTGGGCAGGGTGACCTCTGCATCCCGTACAGAAAGTCCTCCTTAGCTCTCTCCAGAAGAGGGTCCCTGCAGGGCGGGGCACAAACCCTTTTGCTTGTGGGCGGAACCCTGCGTTCCCCAGCAATGGGCCTGTGGACCCCAGTGCCCACCCCACCCCCAGCCCTGCTGAGAGCCACAGAAGGACAACATCAGACCTCCATGGCAGGAGGGCCGAGCCACCAGTGCCAATGAAACAACCACACCAGAGGCGGAAGCACGCAGCCCCCGCTCTGAGGCACAGCGGCCCCAGCCTGCCTCCCAGGCAGTGTCTGATTCAATTCGTCAACAACTTCTCACTCGGCCTCTCTGGGCCTCAGTTTCCCTAGCTGCACCGTGATGAGCTGGAGCCTGTGATCCCCACGGGGCTCTGCTCTGGGGACCTGTGTGCTTCCTCTCCACCCCAGGCCATTCCTCTGTCCCCACCTCCATCAGCACACGCCACTGGGCCCCGATGGAGCCGGGCGGCCTCAAGTGCAGACCTCTCCTGCCAGGGCCTCCCTCCCTACAGGCAGCGCCTGAGCTCCTCGGGCTGGAGTCTGAATGGGCGCCCTATGGCCGGGCGCTGCGGCCGAGCTGTGCCTGGGAAGGAGCCCAGACAAGATTCCCTTTCAGCCCGCGTGGGCCGCCGCCCCTGCACAGGGTGCCTACTATGCATTGACCATCACAGTCGGGGGCCGTGCAAGAATAGTGCAGATTGTTTATTATGCAGTGATTATGCAGATTTGGTTACTATAAATTGACACAATACACGCTTTATCCCCTGTGTGTCAATGAGCTTAAAGAATAGTTCCCATTGGCAAAGCAGTTCCCATTGGTTGCAGATCGGGAAAGAATGGATTGCGATGAATCATGGAATCAATTCTTACTGAAATCAATGACTCATTATCTGGATAACAACTGAGGCACAGAGTCTTCTATCTGAAAGAAAAGGCCACGCAGGTGTAACTCCACAATTAGGTGCAAGCGAGCGCTGGGGAGAGCTGGTCGACTACGAACTTTCGGGGGCACAGGGGCGACCGCTGTGCAAAGGCAGACTCCACCTGGCGGGGATGTGGGGATCATCTCCACCTGGCCCACCAGGCTCCCAGTTCCTGGAGGGAGGCTGGAGCAGGATTATGGGGCAGAAGAAACACCAGCTTCCCCCACAACGATCCCCTCCAGGAATCAGAAGACGGCCGTCCTTCCACGGAGCCAGAGAATGCCCACCCGCGCGTGCAGGGATATGTGGAGGAAGTAGCAACTCCAGCGTTTTAGGGGCGAGGGGACCTCAGAGAATGCCCTCCAGAACCTCTGCCTCTTGCTTCTCAAAGGGGACCCAGAGCTGGGGGACGGCTGGCGATGAAGCCGGGGGAAGGGCCTGCGATGGCCTGGGCACAGCCTGGCCTCCCGCCTCGCAGCGGACACTCCCACTTTGCCTAAGTTTTTGTCAAAACCAGTTTATGGAGCCAGAACTTGCAAATAGGAACGTGCCCAACTCGTGCAGCACAGTGAGTTTCACACCGCTCAGATCGGGGCCTCACAAACGCCAGGGGACTCTTCCCCAGAGTAATATGGAGCTCACCCTGTGGGTCTCACAGTGTCTATCTACGCTGCAGGTGACGGACTCCAGGGTCCACAGCACGTCGTGCTGCCAGGAGCATCCCTGTACGTGACGTGCACGCCTGGGGTGGCACTCGCCGCTGGCTCAGCTTCAGCAGGCATTCTGCACTGAACACCGTCACCCTCCAGCACCCTCTGCACCAAACACCATCGCCCTCCCTCCAGCACCCTCCGCACTAAACACCATCGCCCTCCCTCCAGCACCCTCCACACTAAACACCATCACCTTCCAGCACCCTCCACACTAAACATCATCACCCTCCAGCACCCTCTGCACTAAACACCATCACCCTCCCTCTAGCACCCTCCCCACTAAACATCATCACCCTCCAGCACCCTCCGCACTAAACACCATCACCCTCCAGCACCCTCCGCACTAAACACCATCACCCTCC
>NW_026652299.1:569281-657584 GCF_009828535.3 Hylobates moloch
GCCCTGCTCTGGGGTACACCCAACTGCCTGGCGGTGCTCCCCAGCCCCCCAGAAAGAGCTCTTCCCCCAGACGTGTTGTGTGAAACCGAGGGAAGCCCGGGACGGCCAACGTCAGTGGGGACGACGTGACGCCTGGGACAAGGAGCAAAAAGAGGGAGTCCTGGGATAACGGGCCCAAAAACAACTAGGGGAAGAACCGAGCCCCAAACAGGGCTTGGAAGGGAGCTACGTTCCCGGGCCTGTAAAGTCAGCAGCTGAGTGTCCTTTTAAGTAGAAATGCTATGTCCCATGAATAAAATACATTGGAAGATATTTTTATACTTAGAAAAATGGATTATAGCTCTTGGCAACACACAGACGGCAGCAGGCACTTTCGGAGTCTCTGGAAAACCGTAATTCAAACTGAACCTGGTGCTCTTGGCATTTTGTCACCTGGCCGTCCCCCTGGGGTGCCGCTGATCAGAGGGCAGTGTCCACCCTGCAGAAGTGGGTGACGTCCACCTCCAAGCTCTGCTGGCTTAAAGGGCCAGGGCCAGGTTCTTGAGGGGACGGCTTCCTGATGGGCCTCGGGCACTCGGACGGGTGCAGTTAAATGCCCACGGCAACCGGCCATCCCTTCCCGCCACCCAGAATAAAACCAGGGAAAACCACTAGCCTCAGGAACCCACTCGGACCCTGGGTAGCCCTAGTCCTGCAGCCCCGAACCTGGGGTACCTCCATCCCATTGCCCCAAGGAGGCGATTTACAGAAACCATCAAACAAAATGCAGCACCCAGGATTCACACAGCAGCTGGACGGGGCTGCCTGGGGCTGCCATGTGGCCGTTCCCCCGGGCGCTGTAATAACAGTAATTATTATAATACATATGCCCATAACTCACCCGGGCTACCCGACATGCCACTTTTTCATTCCAGATTCCTTACTGAGCATCCTTTGATTCCCTTACATGTGGCCTGCACCCACACGGGCCCTGCGGGTTTACCCTGCACACGAAGGGCCCCCCACATCACAGGAGGGTCCCTGCAGGCAGCTCCTGTGCCCGGCCCCACCGGGCACTCCCTGACGCCCACCCCTGCCCTGGCTGGAAAATCTGAGATTGACGGAAGTGCTTGGTGTTCGTGCACAGCCACCCGGGACTCGTGGGACGGCCCCATAAGTCACAGCCGGTTCCCACAGGGGGCCTGGCCATCCCACGTGAGCCTGTAGCCAGGAAGCGGGCATCCACCCACGGGGCTCAGACATCCTGGCTCTGGAGGGCCGGGTCCAGCAGGGGCCTTAAAGCTGCCTTTGTGTCTGACCCGGGGGGCTGGGGAGGGGCAGGGATGGGCAGGGGGAGGGGCACGGACGGGCAGGGGGAGGGGGAGGAGGAAGGAGAGGGTTTTGCCAGGACAATACATTTGGGGAACTCCAGTTCCATGAGGGTGACCTCACTCTTCCTTTCTCAAGATTGCCTCCCAACGTCCCCGGGCCTGGCAAGAAGCCAGGCAGGACGCCACGATGCGTCGTGTCTGAGAGAAAACCATCTCCCCTCCACTCAGGCTTCAGTCCCGACCCCACGCTAACCGGGCCAGGGCCAGGGCTGGGGCTGGGAGGGGACCCAGTGAGCTCGGGGCTGGAGGAAACGGTCCCTGCTTTGAAGTGGCTCCGGGACTGGCCTCTCCCACCCACCGCCCTGTCATGTATGAAGGAGTTACAGATGGCGGCGGGGGAGGGGGGTCTGTCCTGCCAGAAGGACAGAGGGAAGGGAGATGCCTCACTGAGTCCAGAGGTCGAGAGGTGGGTGAGGATTCTGCAAGGGGGAGGAGGAGGAGGTCCTGCCAAAGTCGGCCCCTTTGCCAAGGTCCTGGCCCAGGTGGGGCTCCCAGGAACCTGAAGGCCAACAGCGGAAAGACAGGGACCTGATCCCTCCAGCAGTCCCAGCCGCCGGCCCCTCACACCCTCACCTCTCCCAGGAAGTCCTCAGCATGCTGCCAGCTGGGGCCTGGTGCTGGGGCAGGAGGGTGGCCACCCGCACTGAAGATTAGGACAAGCCTGGGGCGTGGGTGGCGGGCGCTTCCTCTGTGGGGTGGACAAGGCTCTTGTGGTGCGTGTGTTGGGGACACGAGATGGGGTGGGGCAGCTGCCAGGCAGCCAATGGGTTCCTGAATGAAGGGGCACAGGAGCTGCACAGACAGAGGCCCCATCACCCCACACCAGGTGCCAAGAGCAGAACCTCAGGAGGGTTATCTCAGTCTTCCCGGCAGCAGTGAGCTCTGTTCGTTTTTCTGAGTAATATGGAAATGGTGCGGCTCAGCCGCACAAGGGCCTGGGCAAAGGTCACGGCCGGCAAAGAACACAGCCTGGGTCCTCTGAGTCCTGAGTCCACGCGGTCCTGACCTGTCCACCACCCTCCTCGAGACACGACAAGTTCGGTGGGAACATAAGCTGGGAGCCCCATGTCGGTTTCAGGCTCCGCAAGGGAACCCCAGGTAAAGGGTTTGTCTCTTCCACATCTGTTCATTTAGGAGAAGCAAAGAATGTGGAAAACAGAATTCCTGGAGGTGGCCTCAACCCCAAGCTCTGCTGATGCAAACCGGCACCTTGAAGATGCCTTTGGAATTTAATGGGAAGATTTGAATGACATCGGCAGACACAGAAGAGGGAGAGGCATTCCACAGGGGAAGAAAGGCCTCAGTGGGGACCTATGGGGCTCCCAGGCCCACCGCAGGGAGGCAGGTCCTCGGTTGTCTGCCGAGGTCAGTATCTATCAAAGCCCAGCCGCAGACAGATGAGCTGGGCCTGGCGGGGTCTTGTGGGGTGTGTAGGAGTTCGTGAGGCAGAGCAGGAATTAAAGCAAAGGGGACAAGAAGGGCAGAACCAGAGTCAGGACATTCATTGGCTAATTTCCTGTTCTTGGTCCCTCTCCCCCATTAAGCCACAACATCCCCCACACCAGAGCAGGCACCAGGTCCTCCCCATCACAAGTGCCAGGCATAAAGCACACACTCAATAAACATCCAGGAAGGAGATGGCAGAGGGAGGAGGTGACATGATGACTCCAGGACCCAGAGAGGAGGGGATGGGGGAGGAGGTGACACCAGGACCCAGAGTGGAGAGGGTGGGGGAGGAGGTGACACCAGGACCCAGAGTGGAGGGGATGGGGAAGGAGGTGACACCAGGACCCAGAGTGGAGAGGGTGGGGGAGGAGGTGACACCAGGACCCAGAGTGGAGGGGATGGGGAGGAGGTGACACCAGGACCCAGAGTGGAGGGGATGGGGGAGGAGGTGACACCAGGACCCAGAGTGGAGGGGATGGGGGAGGAGGTGACACCAGGACCCAGAGTGGAGAGGGGTGGGGGAGGAGGTGACACCAGGACCCAGAGTGGAGAGGTTGGGGGAGGTGACACCAGGACCCAGAGTGGTGAGGTTGGGGGAGGAGGTGACAACAGGACCCAGAGTGGAGAGGTTGGGGGAGGAGGTGACACCAGGACCCAGAGTGGAGGGGATGGGGGAGGAGGTGACACCAGGACCCAGAGTGCAGAGGGTGGGGGAGGAGGTGACACCAGGACCCAGAGTGGAGAGGGCGGGGGAGGAGGTGACACGGTGACACCAGGACCCAGAGTGTGAACTGGAAGAGGGGCTGTGAGTAGCATGAGATTTGGGGCTGGGGGAAAGTGGTGGGTCCAGTCAGGAACCTGCCCATCCCACACCTCCCGCAGAGGCGGCTCTGCCCTCAGCACTGCTGACCACTGGGCAGGCCAAGCCCCATTGCCTGCAGCCCCCCATCAGGCCCTGGTGTCTGGATGCCAGGCACAACGGGGCCACCTCCTGGGACGGGCCCAGGCCCCAGGACGATGCCCGGCTGGTATGCTGGCCGCATCCTCCTCTGTCTTCTCTATTTCCTGGGCTAGGCTTTTTTTAAACTCGAAGCAAAGCCAGCAGGAGATGACTCTGTGGCCTGGCAGCGGAGCCCAGGGTTGACCCGCCAGTGCCGCCCTCCAGCCTTCCCCCTCCACACTTCCTCTGAGGCCGGACAGTACCCGGGACCTTTGGCACCTGCCTCAGTTTCCATCTTTGGGGGAGACAGGAGCACCCCCACTCCCTGACACAAAGGTCTGCCCCAGAGGCTCGATCTAGGGGCCCAGCCCGTGGGTTCCAGCTCAGGACAGAGCACACCAGGGAGAAGAGAAACCGGCTCTTTCTCCGCCTGCGCGGGCCGGGCCCGAGGCGCGTGCCCCTCGCGGGGAGGTGGGACCCCTGAGTCATTTCCTGTGCCATCAGCTCCGGAAGCAGAGTGGGCCTGCTCAGGTTCCCAGAAACAGGCGAGATGGGGGACAGACTCCGTGGCTGCCACGGAAACAAGTGAGCAAATGCCCTTCCCAGAATAGCGTGGCCTGGACACAGGCACAGCCACTGGGGGCCAAACCTCGAAATAGCTTGTGCTGGGCAGCCGGGGGTGGCGTTGCCTGCACGGCAGAGTGTGGAGGCCACCTCCTGGGGCAGGTGGACAAGGAGAAGGGCAGGCAGGCATCCCAGACCCAGAGACGACTCAGCCAGCCTGGGAAGCAGTGACCGTCTCGGGTAGCAGAACCCCCAAAGCGTCCTGCACTGTGGGGGCTTCCAGTCTGTGTGCAGAAAGGCCGTAAAGAGATGGTCTCACGAGATGTCATCACCACGAGCCACAGAGGGTCCTATGAGGGAGGCGTGGGGCATGTCTGCTGACGCCCACTGGGAAGCGACATTTAGCAGAGAGCAGAAGGAGAAGCAAGAGCTAACGGGGTTCCCGGCAGAGCGGGGGACACACACCAAGGCCCTGGGGCTGCCAGTGCAGGCGGATTCCAGGAACTGAGGGAGGATGGTGTCACTGAGGTCCTTCCTGCTGACTCCGCCAGGGGCTCCAGCCTCATTCAAAGGGAAACAAACTCCTAGCGGGTGTTTTCCCAGAGGCTGCACCATCAGCTCCGCACCGGCAAGGTCGGGCCGCCGTGCAGGGGGCGGCCCGCGGAACAGGAGCCCAGCAGGGGATGAGGGGGGTCTCAAAGCCTTCACACCAGAGCACCCGGGCTCTAAACCGGACGGCGGAAGAGATGGGAGCCAGAGACTCTGGGCAAGACTGGGCTGTGGGGCCAGAGGTGATGTCATATGCCATGTGTATGTGTTTATTTACTTAGTTTTATACATATATGTATCTATTTTATACATACACATACACATGGCCTGGCCATGGGGCACAAGACAGGATGTCCAGAGGACAGGACGCTTCTCCTTCCAAAACAGTGGGAGCATCTCACAAAAGATGCCCTTGAGACAAGCGTGGGAAGGTGACACAGTGAGACTCGACTCACGGCTTGGACGTTCCGAGCTGGGAGCCGAACGCAGGCGCAAAAGGCAGCCGTTGTTTGATCGTGAAGTCGTCGGTCCTATGGGGTCGTAAGCACATCGCTCTCCCACCCACTTTGAGATGTTAACGTCCCATGTGGTGGGTGAGCCTGGTGTATTCAGCAGCCTCGGATCTGGAGACGGCACTGGCTCAAACAGAACCGCCCTGGCCGGCACCCAGCAGTCCCAGCCCGGGGACAAGTAGAATACAGTGGCCCTGGAGGACCTGAGCTCGCTGCCGGCACCTGCCAGCATCACCCTCGTTTCCCTCTGCACTTCTCATATTCCCACATTCTAAGAGACAGCAGTTGCATTTCTGGATTAAAACACTAGAAACACGGCACTCAGCGCAGTGTTTGGTGGAGGCCTAGTGCTGCCTGGAGGGCAAGTCTTCACCCCGGACACGCAAAGACGCGCTATTTTCCAAAGACAGTTAGCGACACTCACATCCACTTCCCCTTGATCAATGACGTAGAAGTTGTCTCCTTCATTCCCTGTAACAAAAGAAGAAAGTCAACAGATACAAAGTACATCAAGACACACAAGTTACAGTTTCTCTTGCAAACAACTTTTGCAACACTGTTGCAGCGACCCTCGTAGGGCAACACCCTGGGTGCCATCAATTCTTTTTTAATGACAACATTATGGAAACATTGAGATAACTTGTTAAAGAGCCTGTTCTTAAGTTTCATTAGTGAACTTTCTCTAAACAATGAGAGGTGTTTTTCTTTTTGTTTGTTTTTTGTTTTTTTGAGACGGAGTCAGGCTCTCCGCTTACTGCAACCTCCACCTCCCAGGTTCAAGCGATTCTCCTGCCTCAGCCTCTGGAGTGGCTGGGATTACAGGCACCTGCCACCACGCCCAGCTAATTTTTTTGTAGTTTTAGTAGAGATGGGGTTTCACCATGTTGGCCAGGCTGGTTTCGAACTCCTGACCTCAGGTGATCCACCCGCCTCGGCCTCGCAAAGTGCTGGGATTACAGGCATGAGCCACCGCGCCCGGCCTAACAATGAGAGTTTTATACATGTATATGTGTATGTGTGTGTGTATGTATATATATATATAATATTTTATATTACTTTAGTTTTATACATTTATATTTACTTAGTTTTATACATACATGTATCTATTTTATACATATACACATATGTATATATGTGTACATATACGTATACATGTACACACATGTGTGCACATATACGTGCATATATATGTACACATGTGCATGTTATATGTGTGTATGTATGTATAAGTATATATATATATATACACTTTTGAAATTTGAGACAGAGTCTTACTCTATCACCTAGGCTGGAGTGCAATGGCGCGATCTCAGCCCTCTGCAACCTCCACCTCCCAGGTTCAAGCGATTCTCCTGCCTCAGCCTCTGGAGTAGCTGGGATTGCAGGCACCCGCCACCACGCCCAGCTAATTTTTATTTTTAGTAGAGACAGGGTTTCACCATGTTGGTCAGGCTAGTCTCCAACCCCTGACCTCAGGTGATCTGCCTACCTCAGCCTCTCTAAGTGCTGGGATTACAGGCGTGGGCCGTCGTGCCTGCCCTTATACTATTTTTTTTTAAGTGCACAGTCCATTCTTCCCCTCTGGACTTTGGCTCAGAGGAGCAGGCAGAACGTACCTTGCTGTATAACGGTCTCCCCAGCGATGTGAGTGACAGGGAACATGGCATCGAATATGTCACTGAAAAGCAAAACACACCGAATTAGGGCTGCAGGCGGCACGGGGACATTTACACCCTCCCTTCCCTCATTTCACAGTCTTGTGTGAATCGCTTCACAGTCATCGGGGAAAATGAGAAAATCCATGAGAGTTAAAGAAGAAAACTGAAATCCTTCATGACCCGAGGCCCGAGATGGCACCGCAAGCCCTGGGCACACAACCTCCCAGCCCCATTTCTGTTCTGTGCACAGACGCAGTTTGCTGTTTTGGTTTTTACAGAAATGGGGTCACGCCATACATGCATTTTGAACTCCATTTAGAAAAACAAAAGTAACAATAGATTGTGAACATTCTCCCGTCAGTAAATACAATTCTACTAGAATACAACCAACAATCTTGATGACGTGTCTTCTGCATTTTTTTCCTTTCAGGGAGAACACTTTCAGTTGAAGGAGAAGCCTGGGACCCTTGACACAGACGTGAGTTGTGCATTCGGAACCTCTCTGTGGAAAACACAGACCCTTCATGACACGCAAACTCGAAGCCGGTGAGGCCGAGTCTCGGGGCTGCGCCAAGCAGGAAGCCTGGCTGTCCAATGTTCCAAATCTGGATGTGAAGTGGACCACGCAAACAGGACCCAAGGGGCATGGGGGAGCTGGCAGAGGCGCCCGGGAAAGGTGGGGAAGCACCTGTCGGCCAGGAAGGTAGAGAGGCGCCTGGCCCACAACACGGTGCCAGCGTCGCACTCTTATTAACAGACGCAATAACCACCTTCGGAGACCGGACCCCTCAACGAGCACTCAGCCCACAATGTGACGCAGAGAAACCAGAGACCTAGGCAGGGAGTGCACCCACGGGGACACTACGAGGGCGGCCTCCTGCCTGCCCTGATTACTTAAAAAGGAGATTCTTGGAAACCTTTGCGGGCCCACAGGTGCACCCTGACTCCCAGGGATGGGGGCTGAGCCACCCAGGAAACAAATATGAAATCAAAGATCCAGACAGCCCTGACCCTCCTGATTCCAGGGCCCATAAATAAGTCATTCTTAAAATAGTGGTTGTTTTCTCTCTATTTAAGAAGTGCTTCTTTTTTGAGTCCTTGTTCCCAACTTCCCTGGCAACTCAGTTTCCTGTTTCCTCCAGGAGGGGGGCAGAACTGCAGGAGGGGTCAGTGTGTGGCAGGGCTGTAGGGAGAACCGCGGGGCCTCCACTGTCCTCCCACCTGGGGAGGGGTCAGTGGGTGGCAGGGCTGGGGGAGAGCTGGGGGCCCTCCACTGCCCGCCCACCTGGGTGGTGGGGCTTGGCCATGCTGCCCCAGCCCCAGTCCCAGGTACCTGGCCCCGGTGGGGATGTTTCCTGGCCACATCTGCAGGAGCCGTCCTGGCACTGCACTCTAAACTGCATTTCTTCAAAACCACAAAGTATGGGTTCTCAGAATGAACAGATCTTTAAGAAATCATTTTACGATTCCTCCCTCTTTTTTTAAAAAAATATTTCAACTTATAATGGTAAAATATTCCATTAAATGCCTTAAGTAATCAACAGACACTGTGTACCCCACACCACCCGGCTCAGGACCTTGCTGCCTCCACCGCTCTCTCCTAGAAAGCTGTCCGGCATCACAGCTGCGGCTCCAGCCTCCTCCGGGCCCGGGCATGGAGGGCAAGTGCCGCCTCCATCATGCTTGCTCTGCGTCGCCTCTTCACACGTGGGCATCTGTGACCACACATGTCCACCCGTGAAAATCGTGCATGTCCAGTGGTGTCTCCATCAGTGCGTATCACAGAAAGATACCCTTTCACGATTCTATTCTCCCTCCTGACGCATATTTTCTGAAATGCACCTGGGTGAAAACACAAATCTGGAAGCTTCTTTGCTCCTTTTACGGCTGCCTAGTATTCTTTTTTTTTAAGAGATGGGGTCTCATTTTGTTGCCCAGGCTGGAGTACAGGGGTGCGATCACAGCTCACCGCAGCCTCGAACTCCTGGGCTTCACGTGTCCTCTCACCTGAGCCTCCCGAGTAGCTGGGACTACAGGCACATGCCGCCACACCTGGTTATTTTTATTTTTTATTTAATAGATGGGCTCGCTATGTTGCCCAAGCTGGTCTCCAACTCCTGACCTCAAACGATCCTCCTACCTCGGCCTCCCAAAGTGCTGGGCTTACAGGCATGAGCCACTGCACCTGCCCTGCCTGGCACTCTCTATACGAACAACCTCGCTCCTTCACCCGGTTCCTGCCCCGATGGACGTTTCCAGTGCTTCTGGTTCCTGCCACCACACGCTGGGCCACGATGGACACGACAAAACTCCCCATGAGCAGGGGGCAGGTCAATGTGGCTGCACCCCGATGGCTCGAGGCTCACATTCCACTCACGTGCTTCTACCGGAGCCTGAGCAAAGGCAGGGGTCGGCTGAAACCTTTCCTGGGAGGTTTCGGTCTCCAGAAGGGGCTGTTCAGTCCTTGGTACCGATGAAAGCCGACTTTCCACACACCCAGGTGCCTGGGCGTGGCCCCATTCAGAGCAGCCCCTCCTGGAGCGCCTCTTAAATGAGCCCCGCTGGGGTTCTCCGTTGGCCACACAGGTGTCCCTCATCTCCCCAGGTGTGCGCCTGCAGACGAGCACAGTTCCCAACTCTCTGTGATCAGCAGAGCCCAGAGAGCCCAGCCTCGTGTACCAAAAGATCTGGGAGCCCCATTCTTCTTCAGAAGAAACTTTAATGCCCGAATGTCGCCAGCTCATCGCCGACAAAGGCCCGAACACAGGCGTCTCCGGGCAACAGCCCTGAGCTGCGGTCAACTCTGTCCATGTCCCCAGCGCACGGCTTCACCCTCCTTTTCCACCGTCTTCCCCTTTCACACAAAACCCCCGTGACTTCCTCTCTCTCTCAGCACTTAATGGCATTAAAAGGCCCTGGGCCTCTTCTGTCTGTAAAAAGAAAAACAGTTTTCTCTTCTAATCCAGCAGTCACTCTGGAAGGTTAAGTGAAGCTGCTGGCTCAGATTTTAAATCGTCTCACATGTGGGTTGCCCCACCCACCCCATCAACAAACACAGCTTAGCACTTCTGCATCAGGGGCTGTGCTGGGTTCTGGGGACACGGAAAGCCCCCCAGCTCTCAGGCCTGGTAAGAGAAAGAAAAACATGAAGACATTCCAGCCGGCCCTTCCTGCGGGGGCCGAGGGCAGAGCCCCTGGTCTGTCTCTTGCTCCATCCTCACCCGCCCCTATGAGGTCAGCACTGCTGTTCTGTCCAGTTTCCAGATAAGGAAACAAGACACAAAGTAACTTCACCCAAGGTCAAGAAGCCAGGAAGAGGTGAAGTCAGGCTGAAGCCCCTCTCATCAACGTTCCTCCATGGTCTGGCTTCCCTAGGGGCAGAGCCCTCCTCCGAGCACAGCAAGTGCCTCCCTCTCGTCCACCCCTCCCTCTTTCTGTCTCTCTCTCCATCTGTGCCCTGGACTGGTCTCTAAGCTGGGGATTGAGGGCCTGAGCGTCTGGGACGGCCACCCCCAGCTCTCTTCGGGCAGGCGTCCAGTAAGGAGCCCCTGCTATTTGGGTCAGGGCTGGCCGGCGGTGCTGGGTCAGGACGGTTTCCAGGAAACGGCCCGTCTCGGGTTCCAGTCCCACCTGGCCTGTGGCTCAGAGATCACAAACCTTTCGAAAGCCCCCACCCACACCACTCCTGATCCTGATGCCTCCCCCTCCTGCAACACCTCAGTTCCTGTGCTTCTCACTCTGTGGATGGCTTCCGCTTCCCACAGCTGACTGAGCTCTGAGATGGGGACCACATGTTCACTGCAGGCTGCAGTGCCAGCCCAGGTCTGACTCAGAAGGTCCTCAGCACAATATGGATGGTTGGATGGGTGGGTGGATGAATGGATGAGTGAATGGACACATGGATGTACAGGTGGGTGAGTAGATGGATGGATGGATGGATGGATGGATGGATGGACAGACAGGTGGGTGGATTGAACAGGTGGGTGAGCAGATGGATGGACGGATGGACAAGTGGGTGAGTAGATGAATGGATGGATGGATGGACAGGTGGGTGGATGAACAGGTGGGTTAGTAGATCAATGGATGGATGGGTGGATAGATGGATGGATGGACAGGTGGGTGGATGAATAGGTGGGTGAGTAGTTAACGGATGGATGGATAGATGGATGGATGGACGGACAGATGGGTGAACAGGTGTGTGAGTAGATTAACAGATGGATGGATGGATGGATGGATGGAAGGAACAGGTGAGTGGATGAACAGGTGGGTGAGTAGATTAACGGATGGATGGATGATGGATGGATGGATGGATGGACAGGTGGGTGGGTGGATGGATAGATGGATGTATGGACAGGTGGGTGGGCTGACAGATGATGGATGGGTGGCTAATAGAGGGGAGGAAGGAAGGGAAAAGTGAATGAAAAAACGGATGCCTGGAAGGATGAATGGAAGGATGGCACTGCCTCTTTAAGGGCATTGCAACAAATATCAAAAGCTGTTGGAGGGGCCACCCTTGGACCATCAGTTCCACATTTAGGAACTTGAAGAAACAACTGGATAACTATGAAAAGATGTAAAAATATTGTAATAATATTCACTGAAGCACTGTCAGCAACAGAGGCTTTATTAAATAAACAACTATGAAAAGATGTGTGTGTATAATAATATTCACTGAAGCACTGTCAGCAATACAGGCTTTATTAAATAAATCACAGTCCTTCTCAACAACCTAACACTGTGTGGTCATTAAAAATGGTGGCGTAGATACATGTAACAAGGAATAAAGGTGTTCACAGTGTTGCCAGTGAAAATAGGGTGTTGATGAAACTGTACAATTTAAAAGCACAACCATAAAGTAAACAACCGAGAGGCTATATATGCACCACAAGGCTAATAGCAACTGTGGGGTGGAGAGGAGGTGCGGTTGGGTCACTTTAATGTGTTTTTTCTTTTTCTTTTTTTTTCTTTTTGATTACTTGTACTGACGTGTATTTTCTAATTTTCTATAATTAAATTGTAAATCTGTATAATTTTAAAAATGAGGCCGTTCATCACTGGAGAAAACACAACACATACTCTTCAGGGCAGACTTAAGGCTCTTAACGTTTTTAGAGCAACCAAAAGAGGCAAAATGTAGACTTTAAAACACAAAAATGTGCTTTTCTGAGTGTGGCACAGACTCCAAGCCCACAACACCCGAGGAAGCTACGGGATCGGAACCAGCAGCTCCGTTCACGGCCAGACTCGCCTTCAAAAGGCAAGGAGACGGCGCGCCAAGCTCAGCCCCTGAAACCACACACGCGGGGTTGAACGTGAGTAACTCAGCCGATCGTTCTGCTCTGTGAATCCGCTCCAATACGGGTCCAGTTCCCACTGCGAGGGCCCACAGACCGACATGGTACACCGAGGACGAAAAAGCCACGACCAGGCCCGCCTGGAAAACACCATCGGCTCCTAGAAATGCCACTTCCTTCCTCCTCCAGCTGCTCCGGGCCTCCCAAGCCAAGACAAGCGCAGGTTGGGACTTGCACGGGAATGCTCACCTGAGAATGTTTCCAGAAACTCCTCCCCAGCCTGCAGAGACCTCTCCCGGCCCCAGGACAGGGAGGCCTGTGGAGCCGAGTGGGTGCAGTGCTGTGAGGTCCCCGCAGGGGCAAGCAGGGCTGCCACCAAGCGGGTGGGAGACACCCAAGGACTCGTCCACCACCCAGGGAACCGGACTGTGAGGTGCAGGTCAGCACGGGGGGCGGGAGGCGCGGGGCCCACAGAGAGGAGGGGAGCCAGGCCCAGATGGCAGACGCCTGCAGACTCTGTGCCCCGCACGCCAGACCAGGACAGGCCAACGCAGGGCTGGGCACTTTTGCAGACTCACAGGAAGCCTCTGTCCATAGTCTGGCTACATCTGCCCAACCTCAGCCACTCAGGACTGTCTGTACACAAAATACTCAGCAGCACGTATGACAGGATGCGCAGAATGACAGATTCAACCTGCCTCATCAGCTCCAAGACGGTGGAACACAGGTAAGACCCGAGTCTCCTGACAAAGGCTGGGTTGAATGCCTTCCGCCTGAGAGAATGCCCCATTTACATCCCCTCCTCTGAACTTCACCGCCACAGGCCCCATTACAGCCCCACTTCACAGACAAGGAAGCTGAGGCTTAGGAAGCTGACGTGGGCCGGATGTGGTGGGTGGCTCATGCCTGTCATCCCAGCACTTTGGGAGGCCGAGCACCATAAGGAGGTGAAAGGATCGCTGGGCCCAGGAGTTTGGGACCAGCCTGGGCAACATAACAAGACCCCGTCCTTCCCCCTCCACCTGTCCACAGTCATGCTTCCACCTCTGGCCAAACGCAGCCACCACCTGTGCCCCCCAGGCCTGCCTGGCTCACTTTGTCCTCACTGATCCGGGGGACCAGGGGACCAGCTGGGAAACAGTGACGGAGCTCAGGGTCTCTCCAGAGCCGCGTCCTGCCAGCTGGCGGGGCTCATCCAAGCTAGGCAGGCCTGGCTTCCTCAGGCTGCGGTCCCAGGAGCACGCTCTATCCGGTTCTGCTGTGGCAGCCATCGCACAGTGGCTCCTCACCGGCCACCAGACCCCAGCGCCACGCACCACCTCGGCTGAGGGTCTGTCAGCCTCCCTCCCTGCTGACGGCTACAACTTCAGAGCCCAGCCTTTTCCCTCCACACCCAGCTCTAAGGTGTGGTTCCCAGTCTTGCCCTCGGCACTGACGTCTTCGAAGACACATTCAGGACAAGATCCGACCTTGAGGCCAAAAGCCACCCATCAATCCCAACCTCATGTATTTTTGGGGAAAAAAGTGCAAATGGGGTGAAGCGCCTCGGGCCCTTTATTCTCCATCCAATAAAAACAGCCAAGTGCTCATCCTGGGTAATTTAAACAACAAGGAAAGTTTGGGGTTTTCTTGTTTATTTTAAAATCTAAACCCCAACACCCAAGTGCCTTTTTTTTTTTTTTTTTTTGAGACAGAGTCTCGCCCTGTCAACCAGGCTGGAGTATAATGGCATGATCTTGGCTCACTGCAACCTCCACCTCCCAGGTTCAAGTGATTCTCCTGCCTCAGCCTCCCGAGTAGCTGGGATTACAGGCACCCGCTGCCATGCCCAGCTAATTTTTGTGTTTTCAGTAGAGACAGGGTTTCACCATGTTGGCCAGGCTGGTCTCGAACTCCTGACCTCATGATCCGCCCGCCTTGGCCTCCCAAAGTTCTGGGATTACAGGTGTAAGTCACTGTGCCGGACCAAATGCCTTTTTTTTTTTTTTTTTTAAAGAGACCGAGTCTCACTCTGCCACCCAGGCTGGAGTGCAGTGGTGCCATCACAGCTCACTTCAGTCTCGACCTTCTGGGCTCAAGCGATCCTCCCGCCTCAGCCTCCCGAGTAGATGGGACCACCAGCCCGAACCACCACCCCCGACTAAGTGCCATTTTATTTTTTTATTTACTTTATTTTATTTTATTTATTTATTTATTTATTTATTTATTTTTTTGAGACGGAGTCTCGCTCTGTCGCCCAGGCTGGAGTGCAGTGGCGCAATCTCGGCTCACTGCAAGCTCTGCCTCCCGGGTTCACGCCATTCTCCTGCCTCAGCCTCTCCGAGTAGCTGGGACTACAGGCGCCCGCCACCGCGCCCGGCTAATGTTTTTTGTATTTTTAGTAGAGACGGGGTTTCACCGTGGTCTCGATCTCCTGACCTCGTGATCTGCCCACCTCGGCCTCCCAAAGTGCTGGGATTACAAGCGTGAGCCACCGCGCCCGGCCCTAAGTGCCATTTTAAAAGCAAGCTAATTTTTGGTGTGCAAATAAGTGTGTTGGGCACAACCTATTGGTTAGTCACTTGCTCAGATCACACTAACATCAGGCCAGCTGGTCAAGTCCCACCCAGCCCTGTAGGTTAAGAACAGTCACACTGGGTGATGCGTCCTTGTCACCGACTGTCACCCTGGTCCATTCCAGATGCTGTCCCGGCCCCAGCTTTCCATCTGCTTCCCCCGTCCTGGCAGGAGGCAGAGCCTGGGCCTGTGAACCCAAGGGGTGGCAGCAGGCTCTAGGCCCCTCCCGGAGCAGAGCCCAGGACGTGGCAGGTCGGATGGAAAGCAGACCCCTCCCGGGCCCCGCGTAGCGCTCACCCAGCTGGAACTCGCAGCCTCTATCTGGGCAAAGGGCTGTATGGGAAAGCCTAGACACCCCACCCCTGCACAGACACCCCCGGTTTCTCTTAAAACACAGACTCTTGAGCTGTGTTCACTTTCCCCAAGCCTGGAGGGTTCCAGGGAAGCAGAGGTCCCACCCACTTTCCCCCACCCTCCTCCTGGGACCCCCTCACCGCCCCCACCCAACCCAGGACCAGTGCAGGCTCCTCCCCACCAGTGGTAAGTGCCGGAGTGAGGGTGGGAGAGGTGGAGGCAGGGCAAAGTCCAGGAACACAGCCCACAGACACATATCCCTGCACTCAGCTCACAGGCGGCCACAACACTCAGACTGGGTCCTGCTGGGGCCACAGGGCAGCAAACCCCACTGTTCCCGACAGGCCCACAGACCATACATTTGGCAACACCTGTGTTTTGTGGGACATCCTATTCCAGCATCTTTAAACCTCAGATGCAAATATGGAGCCCTCAGCTCATGACACTCCGTGATTTGTTCTTGTTTTGTCTATACATTTATTCCTCTCGGTCTGTGGGCAATTGCCATAAGATATTTGAGGTCTCCCCTCTCGTTTGTATATTTTCTCTTAAAACATAGAATCTTAAGCTATGTGCATGTAACCAAAAAATGGTATCCTGCTACAGATGTCATGCTGTTTCTTCTTTTTCTTCATGGAGTCCACATACCCTAGATCTACCCACGTCACCACATTGCCTGACACGGGGCTGCAGCTTTGAACTGCCGTTTTGTTTGCATTTCCATTTCCCTGATCTCTAAGCTCTGAGCTGCACTAAGCTCTGAGCTGCTCTTCAAGGGCTTCTCCTCTGGTTGTGTTTCCTCTTCTGTAAACTTCCTGTTCATATCCTGTGCCCATCTTGATAGAAGGGTTGGTACCTTCTTTCCTGCTGATTTGCAGAAATTCCTTGTGTTTTAGATACTGGTTACTTGTCGAGTTTAGATATTCCAACTATCTTCTTACACTCAGTCACCTGTTAACTTTTCCATGATGTCCTTAATTAAGTTGACATCTTTCATCTGATGTAACCTCTTTTTTGCTTTGTGGGTTTTGTTTAAGAAAGTATTTTCCCACGACCAAGTAATGAAATACTGTCCGACATGTCTGCCTGGGCTGCCATCACAGAGCACCACAGACTGGCAGCAAGACCCTGTCTCAAAAAAGTGAGGTCCTGCTGGAGTAGGGTTGGCCCTAACTCAGTATGATTGGTATCCTTATAAAAAGAGGAGACTTGGACACACACAGGGAAAACACAGTGTCCATGCAGAGTGAAGAGTTGGACGAAAGCACAGCAGGAAAGCAACACGGCACCTACAAGCCAAGGAGAGGCTGGGCCAGACCCCACACACAGCCCTCAGGGGGAAACAGCCCTGCCCACATCTTGAGCTTGGACTTCTGGCCTCCAGAAGCATGAGATGCTAGATCACTGTTGTTAAGGCCAAGTTTGTCATTCTGTTATGGCAGCCCTGGAAACTAATACAGTGTTTTAAGCATAGTTGCTCATTTAATTCTCACAACAACCTTGTGGAATATATGATCATTACTCCCCTTATCCTCACATACAGGTGAGAGCAGGATGGAAGCACAGAGAGGTTAAGGAACCTGCCCAAGGTCACATAGCTAAGGAATGGTGGTGCTGGGATTCAAAACCAGGTGATCTGGCTCCAGAGTCCTTGTCTTAACCACTGCACTAAACTACCTCTTGCATCTATTAAATATCGAGCTCCCATGTGTGCCTGCACCTCGTCTCAGCTCTCTGCCCCACGCCATTGTTCTGCTGTCCCTTTCTGCAGGGCACCTGGCTCCATTTATGACCAGGGCCTCCTGCTGAGCCTCAGCTCTTGGTAGGAGAAGTCCCTCTTCTTTGTGCTTCTGTTTCAAAGACTACTTAGCTATTTGTAAATTTTTATTCTTTCCTTTCCTTTTTCTTTTTGTTGTTTTCTTTTTTGTTTTGTTGTTGTTTGTTTTTTAGAGACAAGGTCTCACACTGTCACCCAGGCTAGAGTGCAGTGGTGCAATCATAGCTCACTGTAGCCTTGAACTCCGAGGCTCAAGTGATCCTCCTGCCTCAGCCTCCTGAGTAGCTGGGCCTACAGGCACGTGCCATCATGCCCAGCTACTTTTTTTTTTTTTTTTTTTTTTTTTTTTTTTTTTTTTTTTTTTTTAGAGATGGGGTTTCTCTGTGTTGCCCAGGCTGGTCTCAAACTCCTGGGCTCAAGCAATCCTCCCACCTCGGCCTCCCAAAGTGCTGGGATTACAGGCATGAGCCACTGCACCCAGCTCATTCACATTTCCGAATGTGTTTACTGCCTCACAATATTCCAGCTGCAATTTGAAGTGGAGCTGCTTTGAAGGTAGAGATTAATGTGAGGGAGAAATGACATCATCAGGTTGAGTCATTCCACCCAAGAATACAGACCGCCTCTCCCTATTCAGATCGTGTTTTATGTCCTTATAGAGGTTTAAAACTTTCTCCCTAGAGTCTCCTGTAATCTGTATCAAGCACATTCCACTTCTCAGTTGCTGTTGCCCTCGTGAATGGCATCCTTTCAAATTCTGTTCTCCAGTTACTTCTCACCTGTGTCTCTTCTCTCATTCCCTGCACCCACCCAGCCCCTTGGACTCTTTTTTTTTATCTCTCTCTTTCTTTCTGTTGAGACAGATTTAATATCTTCATTGTGATGGGAAGGAATCCATATTTTTTAATTTTCTTTAAATTGACAAAGAAAAATTATGTATATTTATTTATGGAACCCTTGGGCTTCTTAATGATGATTTTTGTAAGTTGAGCTTGCACCAACCCTGCTGAACACTCATAAGAATGTAAGAGTTGTTCTGTGTATTCTATGCTGGTTTCCATAAACATGATCAAATTTGTCTTCTCTCTTCCCTTCCAACTCTGACTCCTCTTATTTTTCTTTCTTTATAGCATTGCCAGGACCTCCCAAGCACAGTTAAACCATGAAAGCCATCAAAGCCTCACTGTGGTCCCTCCCTTAAAGAGCACGTAGCCAAAGATTCTCCATTAGGATGTTTGCTCTGTGTTGGGTACGCATGACCTTTACCAAGTTAAGAAGTGACCCTATTCTTAGTTTGCTAAGAATTTATGCAACAGTTGTTGAGCTTTGTCAAAACCTTTTCCAACACCTATGTGACATGTCACATGCTCTTTCTCTACAATCTACTAATTTGGTGATTTACATGGACAGAGTATTCTGAGGTTGAACCATCCTTGAATTCTGGATACTCTCCACCTGATCACAGTACAGTACATACAATGATCTAGCAGCTTCCTCTTGTTTCTATTTTCTGTAGCAATTTGAGAAGTAAGAATAGACAGTTCACTGATGTTTGAAAGAATTCAACCAGTGAAACCATCAGAAAGAACCCTTTGGGAGGAAAGGTCTTTGGTTACCGTTTCAACTTGCTTAATGCTTCTAGATCTCTTCAGGTTTTCTATTTCTTCATGTGCCAATGTTGATGCTATTTTCAAAATCATCTCCCAACATTTAAAAATTTACAAAATTCATAAAATCCAAATTGTTGGCTTTCCTTTGAAAAAAGAAAATAAAAAGAAAAGTCTGGCAACACAGGGACCTTGTACTCCCAAAGCAAGAATTCAGCTCACCCCCACTTTGGAAGGAGCATGACCATCTCCAATCTGCCACAATTCCCAAGGACTCCATGTTTTCCACTTAATTCCTGAACCCCCAGGATCCCGAGTTTGCAACCCTTCCCTAAGGGGCTCACTATTGAGCAGGGGTGACAGATGCCTGTGTGGGGTGACATCACAGCAGGTGGTGTCATCCCCGTGACAGATGCTTCCTGGCCATTACCTCATCATGTCTGGTACAAGTCCCAACCTTGCCTGGAGGGACCCAGGGGACTGAGTTTCTGAAGAGTTAAGCCATCTGTAAAATGGGCACAGCAACACGCTCAGCCTCTAAAGCGGCTGGGAGGACTCAGTGATCATGAGGCTTGTGAAGCACTCAGCAGAATAAGGGGCTCCCATGGTTAGCAGCTGCTGCCATAGTCTCTGCTGGTTCCAAACCCCATGCAGCCACTCCCCCAGTGCTGCTAGAAAGGTCACACATGTCCCAGAATCCCCCAGGAGTGATGCAAATGGAGCGGCCCGTACCCCGATCTCAGCCAGTCTCTTTATCATTCTGGCTTTTTTATTCCTTTTTGTTGGCTTACATTGCTAATATATTGTGGAACTGCAGCCAGAGGTGGCCTGACAGGTAAACACCTCCCCGCCCTCACCCATGCAAAGACACCTGCTGAAGCAAACAGGTTCAGCCAGTTCTCAGAGCCAAGGCCACCTGAGGGGGACAACAGAAAGGGTGGGCGCCCACAGCCCCTCAAAGCTGCACCTCAGACCTGAGCACCAGGTGCCTGCCAAGGCTGGGGATGTAGCCAGAAGTGCAACGAGGTGAGGGGTGGCAGCAAGGACCCCCGCACCATACAGGGCCTCCCACTCACTCCTCCCGCTCCAACAATCTGCATTTCTGTATCTTAGAAATGTCTGCCTGAGGCTAAAAAAAACAAAGAATTTTTGTGACTTTTAAACAAAAGTATCATGACATTGACCTGGGAGAACATGAATATGCCAGGATCGTATCCAGTAATAAAGAAGGCAAACTGAGTTACTAGCACTTCCAACATGTCTGATCTTTAGTTTTTTTTAACTCTCTATTTTGAAAATCTTTGAACCTTCCTAGGGATGGAAGGGGGATGTCAGAGCCAGGACACGGGTTGTTACTCCCCCTCCCATGATGCCAAAGAGCAAAACACACAGAGGCACATACGCACCAACAGTAGGTCTGCAGAGAATGTACATATGTGTATTGACAAGGAGCAGACGGGAATGACGAGTGAAGAAAACAGAACATTTACCAAAAAGGACCCCGCCGAAGGCAGAACACTTGTTCCAGCGCATACTAATACGTTTTTCTGACTTCTTATGTTTTTCAACATGACGCTATCCGGGGGGAAAGAGTGGCTTGCTCAGTCTCTGTCCTCCTTTAGAAGTGGTTCTGAAAGACCTAGACATGCTGCCCTCGTCGGGAAAGAATGTCTCTCCATTGCTGATTTAAACCTTAGGTCAACGTTATTTAAGGAAAAGAAGTGGCCTAAACCCTTGGGCAGACCCTGGGTGCTGGCATCTCGGTCCTATCTCTTCTGTCCCAGCCCAAGACCCAGGGTTCCCATCTGCTGGGATCCCAGTGCTCCAGACACAGCGTCCTGGCTTGTGTTTAGCCTCTTCCACTGTTTAGGTGAAGGCTTCTTCCGCGTCTCTGTTGACTACAAGTTTCCAAAAAATTCTCTCTAAATAGCAATAACTCAGTCCTGGCCGTCATGGAAAGCAGAGCTCCTGCTCCCAGCTGGGGTGTCAACAGCACAGTGTTCTCAAACCCTCTGGGACCCTCGGCCACACTCTTGACTATGGGTCTGGTTCCTAACCACAAATGTGTGGTAACAACAATTCTCTCCTTGGCCAAACTTTAGTCAGGTTCCAGAACCTTCTTCTAGGCCCATCTGTACTTCCTTGTAAAATAATCCTGCCAAATCAGTTCAGCCAGAACCAATCACCCACCATGATCAATATGTGATCATCTTTGATATCTGATCTTCCTCAGTGTCTGATCAGGCTCCAAACCCCCACCACCCCACGGGGGATGTCTGGTCACCCTGGCCTCTCTTCAGCAACAATCCTGTTAGGTCAGTGTAGCCAGAACCCCCCAACCCCTGGTGTTTCCTCTCGGTCATTTTCCATCCACTGCCACTTGGGTGGAAATTCTCACATTCTCATCTCATATTTGGAGGCAAGCCCACGCTCCTTCCTCCACCACAAGACCCCATTGCAGTGATCCCTGTACCTAGTGCAATGGTCCAGAATGAAGTCTTCCATACCATGCTTTAACACATATCACTGAATAACGTTTTCATGGCGTTGGAGAGAGAAGCGCGTGAATGGCCAGGGTTCAGGGTACAGAATGAATCTATGGAGTCCCAGAAGGGAGATACAAGTCAAGTGTCCGCTCTACCCTGTGGATCTAGGGAAGGAGGTGGAGGATGGCAAATTCCTTCTGTACATTCTTGGGCTTCCAACCAGAATTGCCAGTCCATGCCACTGGCCCTGGCATCCAGCCCTGGACGTTCACAGTATCCCCAGATACCCAGGCCAGCCCTGAGCTTCTGAATCAGAATCCACTTTGGATGAAGACCAGCACCTGCAGGTTTAGGTTGGCAACAGCAAACTTTTATCTTAAAAATATGCATGCTGACCAGGCATGGTGGCTCACACCTGTAATCTCAGCACTTTGGGAGGCTGAGGTAGGCAGATCACCTGAGGTCAGGAGTTCGAGACCAGCCTGGCCAACATGGGGAAACCCCGTCGCTACTAAAAATACAAAAATTAGTCAGGTGTGGTGGCATGTGCCTGTAATCCCAGCTACTCAGGAGACTGAGGCAGGAGAATCGCTTGAATCAGGGAGGTGGGGGTTGCAGTGAGTGAGATTGTGCCACTGCACTCCAGCCTGGGCAACAGAGCAAGACTCCATCTCAAAAAGAAAAAAAAAAGTGCATGCTCTTTGAATGGGTTTTTCTTTCCCCTAGCATTTCCTCTATAAAAGCAACTTAAAAAATATATAAGATGTGGCTAGCAGGCTGTTTATCACAGAGCTGCTTGTAGCCATGAAGGTTTGAAATATGTAATAGTTGGTGATTGGTTAATTAAGTTACAGAATGGAATATAAGGAGGTATTAAAAAACAGTGATGCGGAGACACATCCACGGAGACTGGATGATGGTCACTATGGGCCTCTTAAATTTAAAAATGGGTCATAAGGCAAAATCTGATCGAACTGCAAAGAGAAACAGACAAATCCACTATTATAGTTTAAGACTTTAATGCCCCTCAGCTAGTTATTGACAGATCCAGCAGGCAGAAGATCAGTAATCTAGTTTGAAAAATTACACACAGGAAATAAAAAAAGAGAATCAGCAAGAACATAGATGAACTGAATGGCACCATCAGTTAACAGGAAATAACTGACATTTACAGACTTCATCAAACAAGAGCAGACTACACATTCTTCTCAAGCTCACATGAAACATTTACCAAGAGAGAAAACATTCTGGGCCATAAAATATCCCTGAACAAATGCAAAAGAACAGAAATCACATAGTGCATGCTCTCACACCAGAAGTGAATTAAACCAGAAGTCAGTAACAGAAAGACAGATAGGAAATCCCAAAATATTTGGAGATTAAATAACATACTTCTAAATAATGCATGGGTCAAAAAAGAAGGCTCAAGAGAAGTTGAAAAATATTTTGAATGAAATGAAAATGAAAATAGAGCTTATCATAATGTGCAGGAGGCAGCAAAAGCAACATTTAGAGGGAAATCTATAGCACTGAATGCATATATTAGGAAAAGATCCAAAATCAACAACCTAAGCTTCCATCTTGGGAAACTACAACAAGAAGAGGAAATTAAATCCAAAGCAACAAAAAGAAAAGTAAGAATAAAAATTAAGACAGAAATAAATGGAATTGAAAATAGGAAAATACTAGAGAAAATCGATGCAGCCAAAGCATCTCTAACTTCAGAAATGAAAGAAGGGGCATCACTACAGGTCCCATGGACAAGGGGCATCACTACAGGTCCTATGGACAAGGGGCATCACTACAGGTCCCATGGACAAGGGGCATCACTACAGGTCCCATGGACAAGGGGCATCACTACAGGTCCTATGGACAAGGGGCATCACTACAGGTCCTATGGACAAGGGGCATCACTACAGGTCCTATGGACATTAAAAATAAGATAATATTATGAAAAACTCTATGAGGCCAGGCGCAGTGGCTCATGCCTGTAATCTCAGCACTTTGGGAGGCCGAGGCAGGCAGATCACCTGAGGTCAGGAGTTCGAGACCAACATGGTGAAACTCCATCTCTAGTAGAAAATACAAAAAATTAGCTGGACATGGTGGCAGTCACCTGTAATCCCAGCTACTGGGGAGGCTGAGGCAGGAGAATCACTTAAACCCAGGAGGCAGAGGTTGCAGTGAGCTGAGATCGCGCTATTGCACTCCAGCCTGGGTGACAAGGGCGAAACTCCATCTCAAAAAAAAAAAAAAAAAAAGAAAAAGAAAAACTCTATGACTACACATTTGATAACAGATAAAATGGGCCAGTTCCTTGAAATACACAATCTACTAAAATTCACACAAGATGCAATAGACAATCTGAACAAGCTTGTATCTATTAAAGAAGTTGAATCAGTAATTATTAACCTTCCAAAACAAAAAGTGTCAAGCCCAGGCTGGGCACAGCAGCTCACACCTGTAATCCCAGCACTTTTAGAGGCTGACGCAGGAAGATCACTTGAGGCTAGGCATTCGAGAGGAACCTGGGAAACATAGCAATACCTCATCTTTACTAAAAATTAAAAAAAAAATTAATCAGGCCTAGTGGTGCACACCTGTAGTCCCAGCTACTTGGGAGGCTGAGGCAAGAGAATCACTTGCATCCAGGAGCTGGCAATTGCAGTGAGCTATGATTGTTCCACTGCACTCCAGCCTGGATGACAGAGACAGACCTTGTCTCTTAGAAACAAAAAATAAAAATAAAAACAAAAAAAGACTAAGCATGGATGTGTTCACTAGTTAGTTCTACCAAATATTTAGGAAGAAATAATACCAATTCTCTACATTAGCTTCAGAAAATAGAAGCAGATGAAACACTTCCTAAATAATTCTATGAGGACAGCTTTAACACGAAAACAAAACAAAGACATTACAAGAAAGAAAAATTATAGTGCAAATATCTCTCATTAACATAGATGCAAAATTTTCAACAAAGTATTCACAAATTGAATCTCACAATGTATAGAAAGAATTATACAACATGGACAAGTGGGATTTATTCCAGGTATACGAGGCTGACAGATTTGAAAAATTATCAGCCAGGCATGGTGATGCATGCCTATAATCCCAGCACTTTGGGAGGCTGAGGTGGGTGGATCACCTGAGGTCAGGAGTTTGGGAGGCTGAGGTGGGTAGATCACCTGAGGTCAGGAGTTAGCCTGGCTAACATGGTGAAACCTCATCTCTACTAAAAATACAAAAATTAGCCTGGTGTGGTGGCATAGGCCTGTAATCCCAGCTACTTGGGAGGCTGAGACAGAAGAGTTACTTGAACCTGGAAGGTGGAGGTTCCAGTGAGCCAAGACTGCGCCACTTCACTCCAGCCTGGGTGACACAGCAAGCCTCCATCTCTAAAAATAAATAAATAATCAGTTAACATGATCCACCACATCAACAAGCTGAAGAAAGAAAACCATATGATCGTACCAATAGATGCAGACAAAGCATTTGACAAAATCTAATACCCATTCATGATAAAAAAAAAATTAGCAAACTAGGATTATAGGAGAACATTATACTTAATGGTGAGAACTCAAGGCTTTCCTGCTGAGATCAGGAACAAAGTAAGGACGTCCTCTCTCACCACTCCTATTCAGTATCAATACTGGAAGTCCTAGCTAATGCAGTAAGACAAGAAAAGGAAATAAAAGGCATACAGACAGGGAAGGAAGAAATAAGACTGTCTTTCTTCACAGATGACATGATTGTCTATGTAGAAAACCCAAAAGAATCAACAACAACAACAACAACAAAAAACCTCCTGAAACTTATGAGTAATTATAGCAAGTTTACAGGATACAAGGTTAATATACAAAAGCCAACTGCCTTCCTATGAAAGCAATGAACAGTTAAAATTGGAAATTAAAAACACAACACTATTTATATTGGCACCAGAAAAGAGAAATAGTTAGAAATCTAACAGAATATACAAAAGATGTATATGAGGAAAACTACAAAACTAATCTGCTGAAAGGAACCAAGGATCTAAGTAAATGAGGAGATATTCTATGTTCATGGATAGAAAGACTCAATATCATCAAAATGTCAGTTCTTTCCAATTTCTCAACAGATTCAACACAATCCCAATCAAAATCCCAGAAAGTTATTTTGTGGATATCAACAAGCTGATTCTAAAGCTTACATGGAAAGGCAAAAGACCTGGAATAGCTATTACAATTTTTTTAAAAAAAGACTTCAACTTCAAGACTTACTATAAAGCTGTAGTCATCAAGACAGCATGATATTGATGAGAAAATACACAAATAAATCAATATAACAGAACAGAGAGCCCAAAAGTAGATCCACACAAATCTAGTAAGCTGTTCTTTGACATAAGAGCAAAAGCAAATTAGCAAAGAAAAAGAAGTCTCTTCAACAATGCTGGAACAACTGGTTATCCATAGGATGGGGGGAGATCTAGATACAGACCCTACAAACAACTAATTCAGAATGGATCTCAGACATGACTAAATACAATAAAGCTTCTAGAAGACAACGTAGGAGAAAATCTTGATTACCTCGAGTTTGGTGACAATTATATTTATTTATTCATTTACTTAGCAATGGATCTCACACAATACTGCCAGGTTGGTCTCAACCTTCTGGGCTCAAGCAATCCTCCCACATCGGCCTCCCAAAGTGCCGGGATTACAGGCATGAGCCACCACACCTGGCCTTGGGGATGACTTTTTAAATACAACATCAAAAGCACAATCAATGAAACAAACCAAAAAAAAAGCACCTTGTTTTCTGTACAGCCTGCAGAACTGTGAGCCAATTAAACCAATCTTCTTATAAATTACCCAAATGCAACTGACTAATACAGTGGTACACTCAGATTTCCCTAAATAAATATGCAGCTGTGGTAAATGGAAATTTATGCACCACGGTGTGACCAGCACTGGGCATAAAGGGTGGCCTGGGAATCATGGTACATTTTATATATTTTTTTGCCCATGAAGTAGAATGAATAATGTACTCTCTGATTTTTCTTATGATTGGCATGTATTACTTTTGTAATTAGAAAAAAATTAATCTGGCTGGGCGTGGTGGCTCACACCTGTAATCCCAGCACTTTGGGAGGCCGAGGCAGGTGGATCATTTGAGATCAGGAGTTCGAAACAGCCTGACCAACACGGTGAAACCATGTCTCTAATAAAATTAAAAAAAAAAAATAGCCAGGTGTGGTGGTACATGCCTGTAATCTCAGCTACTCAGGAGGCTGAGGCAGGAGAATCATTTGAACACAGGATGGGGAGGTTGCAGTGGGCCAACACTGTGCCACTGCACTCCAGACTGGGTGACAGAGTGAGACCCCATCTCAAAAAAAAAAAAAAAGGTAAAGAAAAAAATTAATCTGATCTTGGAGAAAAAAAAAAAGGAAAGATAAAGTGAACTTTTTTTTTTAGAGACAGGGTCTCTGTCACCTAGGCTGGATTCCAGTGGCGTGATCACAGCTCACTGCAGCCTTGACCTCCTGGGCACGAGCGGTCCTCCCTCCTCAGCCTCTCAAGTAGCTGGGACTACAGGTGCAGCACCATGCTCAGCTAATTTTTATTTATTTATTTATTAAGATGGAGGCTCACTCTGTCACCCAGGCTGTGCAGTGGCGCGATCTCGGCTCACTGCAACCTCCGCCTCCCGGGTTCAAGCGATTCTCTTGCCTCAGCCTCCCGAATAGCTGGGACTACAGGCACCCGCCAACACGCCCAACTAATTTTTGTATTTTTAGTAGAGACGGGGTTTCACCATGTTGGCCAGGATGGTCTCAATTTCTTGACCTCGTGATCCACCCGCCTTGGCCTCCCAGAGTGCTGGGATTACAGGCATTTTTATTTATTTGTAGAGATGGGGTCTCGTTACATTGCCCAGGCTGGTCTCGAACTCCTGGACTCAAGCAATCATCCCGCCTCAGCCTCTCAAAGTGCTGGGATTCCAGGCATGAGTCACAGGGCCTGGCCCCAAAAGATAACATTTTAATCAGCACTGGCAGAGGGTAGCAGTGGGGGCCGAGGGATCCAGGGTTCCCTAAGAGCTCACAGGGTCCTTTTGAGGACTTCACTCTTACCTGGAACTTTTACAACACCCGTTTTACAGACGGGACACTGAGGCCGAGACTAACTCATGACTCCCCCGCACCTGAGAATGTGCAAATGACAGAGCCAGGTGCAGACCCAGGTGGTCAGACAGCAACGGCCAACCCCACCCGGCACTCTACATGGCTGACCCCCCCAGTCCATCAGGAGTGTAAGGCCAACACCACACTGTCCGGGGCACCCCAGTACTGAGCTTGACAGCAGAGGGCATTTCCAATCGTCCCTTCCTACAGAGGGCACCAACAACCCCCAGGGTGGGCAGGGGCTCGGGCGCTCTCCATCCACAGCCCCCCGCCCAGCTCACGCCTGCCCTCCCCGGGCACTGGGGGAGGAGGTGAGCACCCCGCCACTCAGGCTCAGGCAGCCCGGAAGATCCAGGCCACGACCGCCAGCGCTCAACTCCACTTGGCCCTCACTGGTATTTTCGTATTTTCCGAGTGCCCGCTACGTACAGGCAGGTCTGTGCTGGGTGCCAGGTTGCCGGGAAACGGGGCATACACAGCCCCTGTCTCATAAAGGCACCGGCAAAACAGGGGCAACCACCGAATGGGTGGGGCCCTTCTGACTGTCACTCACTCATTGAACAAACACAGGCCGAGGCCCCATCACGGGGGGACAGCATTGGGGGAGTGGGACTGAAGGCCCCCCCAACTCATCTCCCCAAAGACCACGCGAAAGGGACCCATACCACCTCATAACCAGCCATCCGTGGCCACGCGGCTTCCTGGGATCAGGCCACATCAGGCACCCCTGGGGCGGCAAACAGGTTTTGCTATTTGCTCAACCAGACTCAGCGATGGGCTCTGCGGGCGCCGGATCCGCCTCTGCATCCCACACGCTGGACCCAGCCCAGGACTGGAAACCTCATCAGAACCTCTCTGTGCCGAGCAAGTCAAAATCGGGGACATGGAGCCAAGGGGAAGGCGGGTGCGAGGCGGGAGCCGCCAACAGCCAAGGCGTGCTCAGGTCAGCAGAAGGCAGGCAGGGTCCACTCCAGGGGCCTCTCTCCAGGCTGGGGTGCAGGATCTTTCTTCTCCAAGGATTTCATTCCCGGAGGAAGAAGAGAGCCCCAGCTGTCTGCCATCAAACCAGGTTGCCGGGCTAGAGCTACTCCCAGGCCCGTGTGAGAAAAGCAAAGGCCGGCAGGGGCTCGATGGGACCAGTCGCTCGCTCAGGCCCAGGAAAACCACAAAGCTGGGGGCTGTCAGGATTAGACCTGGGTCAGGCCGGCCAGGCGATGGCGGGCAAAGCAGGCCCACTCTGCAGACGGCTGGAGGGCTCCGTCGGGACTGGACCTGGGTCTGGCTGGCCAGGCGATGGCGGGCAAAGCAGGCCCACTTTCCAGACCTCAATGTCTCAGGCGCACAGTGGGGCAACCCTGCCTGTCCCAAGTAGAGTTGGCAGAGCCCATGGCCTTGTCCATTTCACCCCCCGACCATCTCCCTCCCTCGCCTTTTCCAAGAAACCCTCTGAAATTCCTCGCCCACCCCCAAGTCAGGCTCAAGGACCCCCCCAGTCAGGCTCAAGGACCCCTCAGGGTTCGTCGGGGACGCGGTGGAGGCACCTGCTCTGCAGCCCACGGCAGGCACTCGTGTTCTGACTCCAAGGTGCTTGCAATGTCCTGCGAGCCCGTGCCGCTTTGCCACAGCGGGACACCATGGCTACACCGCCAGTGTGTCAGATGTTACAGCCGACGGTGACAGAGCCTGCTCCGTGCAGAAGATGAGAGGCCCTGGAGGCATTCCCAAGTCTGGCTGCCATCCTCAGCCATCACCTCCCAGGACAGGGCACGTTTTCCAGAGTGAAAGGCACCGTGCTCATGGCGCAGCGACAGGATTCCAGGCAGCCGGTGCCGCTGTAGCCCTCAGACCCTGGCTCCAAGCGCGAGGGCTGGAAAATGCCACAGGAGCGGGGCCACGGCCTCCCAGGCCACCACTACCCCAGAGCTGGAAAACGCCGCAGGAGCGGGGCCACGGCCTCCCAGGCCACCACTACCCCAGAGCTGGAAAACGCCGCAGGAGCGGGGCCACGGCCTCCGAGGGCTCTGTGGGCTGCGACACTTGTTTTCTCTCCATGGCTGCTGCTTCAAAGCACAGGCCGGGCCTTGAAGTGGAGCGCAGTGGAAGAGCCAGGCACACCCCCAACTCCCCCTGCCAGGACCAGGCACTTGAAAGACGTGGAGGGGGCTGGGCCAGGCCAGGTGAAGGTGACCGTGGCTCCCAGCAGGTGAGCAGCTGAGATGTACCTGAGGGCTCGGCCAGCTCTATCGGAGAGGCAAACACCCAGGCAGGTGGTCCTGTTGTCAAAACTGGCCGGCCGAGAGCTGTAAAACAGAGGCCCAAACTGCGCCTGTGCTGGCAGGTGGCAGGCAGGCAGTGGGCAGGTGGCGGGTGGACAGCGGGCAGGGGCTGGGGTCCTGGCTGGGGGTGCAAGGTCAGCCTGCATCTGAGGCCTATGGGTACCCAGGGGTGGCCTATCCCATTGCCCTGGGGGTCCCACGGCTCCCTGTACAAACTCAGATGCACTTGATTTTGTTATTATTGTTTTAATTTGATCTGAATCTTTGTTCTAAGTGAACAGACATAGCTTTCCAAAGGCCAGACGGGTGAGGCTGGCACCAGGGGGATCAAATGCCTCCCTCCTGGCCTCACTGCCAGGCTCATGTTAAAGGCGCCCAGGGGATGGGCCACAGGCATTGCGTCCCCAGACCTGGAAGCTCCCTCAGGACCAGGGAGACAGACAGGGATTGCAAACTCAGCCACCCCCGGGCCCAGCCAGGTGCAGGGATGGGGAGCACAACCCTGTCTGCAGGGAGCACCATCGCCCAGGTGGAGCAGAGCCCACACGTGTGACCTTCCAGCTTTCAGACAAGATGGAAACTCAGAAGCTCCCCCACCATTGCCTGGTCTCCACAGAGGGCTTGCAGCTGATTCGGATTTTTTTTTTTTTTAGACAGAGTCTCGCTCTGTCACCCAGGCTGGAGTGCAGTGGCACAATCTCGGCTCACTGCAACCTCCGCCTTCTGGTTCAAGCGATTCTCCTGCCTCAGCCTCCCAAGTAGCTGGGATTACAGGCACCCCCACCAATCCCGGGTAATTTTTGTATTTTTAGTAGAGACAGGGTTTCACCATGTTGGCCAGGCTGGTCTCAAACTCCTGACCTCAAGTGATCTGCCCACTTCAGCCTCCCAAAGTGCTGGGATGACAGGCATGAGCCGCCGCGCCGGCTTGATTCAAACTGGTTTTCAAGAGCAGTTGTTCGAACACCAAGATGGAAGGTGACAGTGGCCAGGTGTGGACAGCGGCCCACCTCTCACCATGTCATGCCACAGGCCTTACAGATACGGCACCCTCAGGCCCAGAGAAGGGTGGTCGCCGGCCCAAAGCCACTCAGCACCTAACCTGGGATGACTCAGGAGGGAAAACAGGCAGAAGCCGGTCACCTTGGCCAGGCCAGTTCCAGAGTCAGCCAGCACGCAGACAGAAGCCAGTCTCACAGCCCGAGGGGGAGGAAACATGGCCCTGCAAAGGTGCTGCATGGAAAAGCCAGGACACGGTGTGCAGGCCCACCACGCAAACCCAGCCCACTGTCCTCCGAGCACACCAGGGGTCCTGTGAGACTCTAAAAGAAGGGGGATGCCACACGCAGTGCCTCATGCCTGTCATCCCCACACTTTGGGAGTCCGAGGCAGAGGTTCGCTTGAGCCCAGGAGTTCCAGACCAGCCTGGCCAACATAGAGAGACCCCCATCTCTAAAAAAAAAAAAAAAAAAAAAAAAATTAGAAATTAGCCAGACATGGTGCCATGCGCCTGTAGTCCCAGCTACTCGGGAGGCTGAGGTGGGAGGATTGCTTAAGCCCAGGAGGTTGAGGCTGCAGTGAGCTGTGATGGCGACACTGTACTCCAGCCTGAGCGACACAGCAAGACCCTGTCTCAAAAAAAAGGCAGCAGGAGGAGAGCACCTTGTGTCCTGATCTAGAAAAACCTCCAAGAGAAACTGTAAAGAGAAAAAGGCAATTGGCGGAGCCGTGTGTAGCGTGCCCCCGGGACGACCAAGCTCGCGTGTGAGCCAGTGTCTCCGTGTGACCCTCCTGCGCACACGAACAGAGCCTGGGGGGAGCAGGTGCTGGCCAAGGTCTGTTTATCTCTCTCTGCCTTGTCTGTGTGAACCCTGCGTCTCTGTTGCCTCATTAAAAATCATTCCTTTTAAACACTGTGAAATTCTGCCAGACGCCCTGCAGCTCGCCCCTGCAGAAGGCACACGTCTTCTCAACTTCAAGGGGCATGGAGACCACCCACCTCGCTGTGGCCGGCACCGGCTTCGCAGAGACCCGGACTCGAGATGAATCCTCCTGCTGCTGTCTCTCCCGTCCACTGCCCCCCAACACAATCCCCCCGAGCCGCAGGCTCCACCGGGGGGGTCTTCCCACTGCCCCTGGCTCAGGTCAGGACGGCCACCGCGTCTGAAGACCGCCAGTGTCCCCGCCGCCGGGTCATGGCACTGATGCTCCCAGATTCTCTTCTGTGGGGACTCCCCTGTGTTCCGAGTACACTGGGTAGGGCTGCCTTGGTACAGACAGACCCAGGCCTTCAGGACACTGCGGCCCTCATGACGCTGCCGTGTGTCTGCTCTGCAGGGCACAGGGCAAGGCTGAGCTCACTCCGGTTCACCCTCACACAGAAACGCCACGGAGGCTGCACTCTCTACCGGATGTTCCTGACCCCCCGGCACTGCCAGCCACACGTGATACAAGCTACAGAGCCATCAGGAGGATTCCGTGGGCCACACCCGCAACAGGCCTGGGACTCTACAGGGCTGTGTGCCCAGCCACAGGCACAGCCTCAAGGAGCCCCCGACGTCCGGCACCCGTCAGCCCTCCCGAGCCTGGGGCCACACAGTGCCTGTCCGGGAAGCAGACACCAGGTCCCGGCCAGCTCCAATGCCCACCTGCCTGCCTGCTGGGTGAGCTCAGGCAAGCCTCCACTTTCTCCTCTAAATCATGGGCAGAGGGAAGCCAGGCACGCGGGTCGTAGTGAGATCAGCTCGATGGAGTCATGTTGTGCTGACGCCATGCGTGTGAATTCATTCTCTGCTCCTACCACCACTCCGACTCTGGAATACGCTCAGAAACCCTTCACGCTGTCAAAATCCTCCCCCAGATATCGCTATAAACAGCAAAGACGTGATCTCCAGGACGTGATGTCAAATGAAAAACACCAAGTGGATAAAAGTGTGTCTCGTGTGCAAACGTCTAAGACAGGCAGGAGGGGCTGTGACTCTATGTGCGTATTTGCTTATTTAAACCACACATAGGCAAATCGACACAGAAAATATTGAAACAGTCACCCACAGGCGAAAGGGAGGGGCTCTGTGTACAGGAGACGGGACCCAGGGAGGCAGCAAGACTTCTGTAATATCCCATGACTTGGAAGCCATGTTAGTATTTTATGTAATTATACAAACCAAATTCAGATTTAAAAAGTAATACAGCCTGGGTGTGGTGGCTCACACCTGTAATCCCAACACTTAGGGAGGCCGAGGTGGGAGGAACACTTGAGGCCAGGAGTTCAAGACCAGCCTGGGCAACACAGCAAGACCCCATCTCTACAAAAAGTTTAAAAATTAGCTGGGTGTGGTGGTGCATACCTGTGGTCCTGATTTTATTAAGCTCAGACTCTGTGCTTAGTAAGGCAGCTGAATGCTGGGACGCAGGTTGGGCCCGCCTGGCCTCCCAGGTTCCTGAGGTGCTTTAAAGGAGCTGCCCACCTTGGAAAAAGTCGGGGAGGGGAGCAGCGAGGACACAGCTCCTGTTCACGGCCTTCCCAGCAAAAGCAAGGAGCCTGCGTGTAATCATGGGAAACAGGCAGACCCGAGACCCTGTAAACCACCTTCCTTGGCCTCCTCAGGGATTTGGACCAGGCACAGTGGCTCACACCTGTAATCGCAGAACTTTGGGAGACTGAGGCAGGGGAACTGCTTGAGCCCAGGAGTTCGAGACCAGCTTAGGCAACATAGTGAGACCCTATCGCTACAAAAAAAAAAAAAAAAGGCGGGAGGATCACTTGACCCCAGCAGATTGGGGATGCAGTGAGCTGTGATGTCATGACTGCACTCCAGCCTGGGCAACAGAGCAAGACCCTGTCTCCGAAAAAAAAAAAAAAAAAAAAAAAAAAGAACTGGGACAGAGTTTGAATTTGGGTGGGGGTCAGCTCAGGGTGCTGCGTGCAGGGTGAGCTCTGTGCTGTGACGATTTTCCTGCTTGTTCTTAGGAGATACCCAGTGAAGCATTTAACATGTGGGGTCCTGGTGTCTGCAACTTACTCTCTCTTTTTTTTTAAGATGGCGTCTCGCTCTTTCACCCAGGCTGGAGTGCAATGGAGCGATCTTGGCTCACTGCAACCCCTGCCTTCAGGGTTCCAGCCATTCCCCTGCCTCAGCCTCCCGAGTAGCTGGGATTACAGGCACCTGCTACCATGTCTGGATAATTTTTGTGTTTTTAGTAAAGATGGGGTTTCAACGCATTGGCCAGGCTGGTCTCGAACTCCTGACCTCAAGCGATCCGCCCACCTCAGTCTCCCAAAGTGCTGGGATCACAGGCGTGAGCCACCGCGCCCGGCCTGCAACTTACTCTCTCAAATGATCCAAATAAGAAGAGTAAAAACAACAGTATGTGAATGTAGAAGACAGAATTGATGAAGCACACGCAGCACAAATATGTCCCAAAATGCTGAGTGGTGAAGGGTACACAGGGCTTCACAACACTCTCCTTGCAACGTTTCTGTGTGAACTATCTTCAAGGTAAAATTTAAAACAATAAATAAAATTAGGAGATTTCGCCAAAAAAACCGGACTTCCAGCTTCTCTGGGAACATCAAGATCTGACACCCCGGGACCCACATTCCACAGGCTGGAAACCAGCCGAGCAGGGGTCCCTGTGGGCCCCAAGGCCCAGCCCTGACCTGGCAGCTTCCTCATCTCACGACCAGACTGGCCCCGAATGTTCCAGATCTGGGCCAGATGTCATGTTCACGCCCGGGCAGACTGTGGCATTGCTGCTCTGAAAACAGGGGCCAGAGCAACAGGCCTGGGCCACAGAGCCTCGGAAGGATCAGAGTGGACAGCAACCTGCCTGCAGCCCCCCTGGGGCTCAGAGAGCACCCCCAACACCAACTCCACAGTCCTTTCCCGGCAGACGCACAGCTGGGACCCGAGGGCCCCTTGGCAGCCCCAGGCCTCTCCCCAGGGCACTGGAATACAGGCCTGGAGCCCGAAAGGCTTGGGACTCCTCCGCCGCCTCCCAGACCCTCCCAGACTATCCTGTGAACAGCTTAGGACAAAGGGCTTCTCCCTCCATGATGGCTGCAGCACTGTCTTTGAGCAGGGGAGAGAAGGCACAGCGAGGGAGACGGGGAAGCCTCAGGTTTTCTGGAGCTCAGTGCAAAGGTAAGGAGGTGAATGAGCTTTGGGGCCAGGAGTTGGTCCAAATCACAGCTCCGACACTTACTAGCTGGATGATTTCAGCAGGCCACTTAATCGCCAAGCCTCAGTTTCCCCATCTGTGAAACAGAGCTACAGACAGCACGTTGACGAAGCATTGTAAAACTACCAGCACCGCGCCCACACATCCTCCACCAGCCGCGCCCTCGCGTCCTCCACCGGACTGTGCCCACTGTGCCCACCAGATACTGGGGCTCCTTCACCAGGGGTGGGGGGTTTCCTGCCAGCCCTGCCGACGAGGGCTGGTCCTGGGGCCTCTCCTGCCCCACCCAGAATGGTCCTTTCTGACAGCGAATGCTCTGCCTCTCTCAACTGCTGGAACACAGTGACCCCAGGTGGCCAGCACCTCCCCAGCCCGTGGCCACTGTGAGGACAGCAGCTCAAACAGAAGCATTTCCACCCTCACAGAGCTGTGCTGTAGAAGCCTGCTGGGAAGGGGGCCAGCGGGACCTGACGGTCAGGTCCATCTCTCTCTGTCTCTGCACCTGCATGACCCTCCCTCCTGGGTGAGGAATGGACATCACGTGCCAGACTCCCCGCTGTCAAGAGCAGCTCCCGGTTGTCTGCAACTTCCCCAATAACTGTGACCCCCAAACCACGGCGAGTGGGAAAGAATGGCCGTGAGGGAAGGGGCCAGGTGCTAAAGGTGGGGGGTGGGGAGCGCCAGGACAGGCCAAGCTCCAGGACCAGTCAGAAACCTTGAAGGAGGTGAGGTGTGGTGGTTCACGCCTAATCCCAGCACTTTGGGAGGCTAAGGCAGGTGGACGGTTTGAGCTCAGGACTTTGAGACCAGCCTGAGCAACAGGGCGAAACCCCGTTTCTACAAAAACATACAAAAATTAGTCGGGCGTGGTGGTGCGCACCTGTAGTCCCGGCTCCTCGGGAGGCTGAGGTGGGAGGATCGCTTGAGCTTGGGAGGCAGAGGTCTAGCCTACATGGTGAAATCCCATCTCTAACTAAAAATACAAAAATTAGCTGGGCATGGTGGTGCACCTGTAATCCCAGCTACTTGGAAAGCTGAGGCAGGAGAATCGCTTGAACCGGGGAGGTGGAGGTTGCAGTGAGCCGAGATTGTGCCACTACACTCCAGCCTGGGTGAAGGAGTAAGGCTCTGTCTCAAAAAAACAAACAAACAAACAAATCATTTTTATTAAAATGCTTTATACAGTCTTTAAAACTGAGGAAAAAACAAAATGTTCATTTCCTGATATTTGTAAATCTTCAGTGCACCTTTAAAAGAATCAAGAGCAAATAATGGGCCGGGCGCGGTGGCTCACGCCTGTGATCCCAGCACTTTGGGAGGCTGAGGTGGGCACATCACCTGAGGTCAGGAGATCGAGACCAGCCTGGCCAACATGGTGAAACTCTGTCTCTACTAAAAATACAAAAAATTAGCCGGGTGTGGTGGCGGGTGCCTGTAATCCCAGCTACTGAGGAGGCTGAGGCAGGAGAATCGCTTGAACCTGAGAGGTGGAGGTTGCAGTGTGCCAAGATCGCACCACTGCACTCCAGCCTGGGGGACAAGAGCGAGACTCCATCTAAAAAGATAAATAAATAAAAAAATAACAGGGAAGATGGGGACTAAAACAGGCGGCACAAAGCTTGCGTTTGACAATGAGAGCCCTGCATGGGGACAGCTCCATGTGGACGCCCAGACTGTCTTCTGCAGCCTCTGAAGTGCATGACAAAGAGGAATGTGTCCTGTTCCTATCATGCCCCTCGTTCTCATCCTGCCCCACCCCCCCGGCGGAGAAGACGCGGGGCAGGACCCTGTGCCCACCTAGCTGGCAAGCACCAGTGTTGTCTGTGTGCCTGGCCCAGGCCCGCGCGGGCACCCAGCAGGCACTTAATAAACACCTCGGAATGAGCCTGGGAGTGAAAGTCTAAAATATCTTTAGAAACCCCCGTGAGCTCCTTGACTTGGCACATTTTAATTTGAATTTCAGCCCCATGCCCGGATAAACAGGACAGCGAATGTTCAGCTGTGGAATCGCTTTTCCCCTAAACGGGTCCCAGAGGCATCCTGCTGAAGTCGGTGGTGAACACACCTCACATAATTAAAAACCAGTCTGGAGAGCTCCCCCAGCTCCCTGGGTGTAGACAACACGCTTCACTGGGGCTGACAGATCGTTCCCTGGGGGCCTCGAGACAGGTGAAGTCGGCTCAGCAACTCCTCCGTACACTCGGCCACCTGCCTCTCCCCGAGGGTCTCTTCTGGACACATCACAGGACACAGGGCTCTCTCCTCGCCAAGCCCAGACATTCTCGCCCACTGGAGACCCCTCCTCAATGCCATAGCCAGCCAGCCCTGCTAAGAACATTGTCTTCCCTGTAATGACATTGAAAGGAATGAAATGCAGGGGAAACATTTACGAGAAGACGGGTAGGACTTCGAAATACTGCTGAGAAGTTAAAGATCTAAATACAATCTTCGTTGAGAAGATTCAATATTGACAAGATGACACCAAACTGATCTATCAATTCAACACACTCTTGAAACTGCTAAGCTGACTCTAAGATTCACACGGGGCCGGGCGCGGTGGCTCACACCTGTAATCCCAGCACTTTGGGAGGCTGAAGTGGGCGGATCACTTGAGGTCAGGAGTTTGAGACCATCCTGGCCAACATGGTGAAACCCCATCTCTACTACAAATACAAAAATTAGCCAGATGTGGTGGTGGGCACCTATAATCCCAGCTACTCGGGAGGCTGAGGCAGGAGAATCGCTTGAGCCCGGGAGGTGAAGGTTGTGTTGAGCCAAAATCGCACCATTGCACTCCAGCCTGGGTGACAGAGCCAGACTCTGTCTCAAAAAGATAAATAAATAAAAATTAAAAAAAATAAAATTCATGGTGGGGCGTGGTGGCTCACGCCTGTAATCCCAGCACTTTGGGAGGCTGAGGTGGGCGAATCACAAGGTCAGGAGATCGAGATCTTGGCTAACATGGTGAAACTCCATCTCTACTAAAAATACAAAAAATTTGCTGGGCGTGGTGGCAGGCACCCGTAGTCCCAGCTATTCCGGAGGCTGAGGCAGGAGAATGGCATGAACCCAGGAGGCAGAGCTTGCAGTGAGCCGAGATCATACTATTGCACTCCAGCCTGGGCGACAGAGCGAGACTCCGTCTCGAAAAAAAAAAAAAGATAAATTGAACTTCATCAAAATAAAAATTTTTGCACTTCGAAAAACACCATTAAGAAAATGAAGACAGCAAACCACAGACTGGGAGAAAATATCTGTAAAGCCTATGTCTGGTAAAGAACTTGTATCCAGAACATATAAAGAACACTTACAACTCCATAATAAGACCAAGAACTCAATCTTAAAACAGACATACAATTCGGATAGACATTTTACCAAAGAAGTTATACAACTGGCTAAGAAACAGCTGAAAAGCTGTTCAACCCAATTAGTCATTCGAGAAATGTGAATCAAAACCACAAAGAGGCTGGGTGCAGCAGCTCACACCTGTAATCCCAGCACTTCGGGAGGCCAAGGCGGGCGGACCACCTGAGGTCAGGAGTTCGAGACCAACCTGGCTAACATGGTGAAACCCCGTCTCTACTAAAAATACAAAAATTAGCCGGGTGTGGTGGCAGCTGCCTGTAATCCCAGCTACTCTGGAGGCTGAGGCAGGGGAACCACCTGAACCCAGGAGGCGGAGGTTGCAGTGAGCAGAGATCCCACCATTGCAGTCCAGCCTGGGCAACATGAGCAAAACTCCGTCTCAAACACACACACACACACACACACACACAATGAAATACCACTTTGCATCCACTAGAATGACTACAATAAAAGACAGACAACATCAAATGCCAGCAAGGATGTGGAGAAATGAGAACCCTCATACGTCGCTGGTGGAGCCACTTTGTAAAAGAGACAATTCTTTTTTTTTTGTTTTGAGTCTCGCTCTGTCGCCCAGGCTGGAGTGCAGTGGCACCATCTGGCTCACTGCAAGCTCCACCTCCCGGGTTCACGCCATTCCCTTGCCTCAGCCTCCCGAGTAGCTGGGACTACAGGCGCCTGCCACCACGCCCGGCTAATTTTTTGTATTTTTAGTAGAGACAGGGTTTCACCATGTTGGCCAGGATGGTCTCAATCTCCTGACCTTGTGATCCACCCACCTCGGCCTCCCAAAGTGCTGGGATTACAGGCATGAGCCACTGCGCCCGGCAGGAAAAGCGAATTCTTTAAAGGCCGGGAAAAGACCCAACAATTCCACTCCTAGGAATCTACTCCAGAGAAGTGAAAACGTGTTCACACAAAGACATGCATAAGACTGTTCACGCCGTATTGTTCATAATAGCTCCAAACAGAAAACAACCCAAATGATGCCGTATTGTTCATAATAGCTCCAAAGCGAAAACAACCCAAATGATGCCGTATTGTTCATAATAGCTCCAAAGCGAAAACAACCCAAATGATGCCGTATTGTTCATAATAGCTCCAAACTGAAAACAACCCACATGTCCATGGCAGGGAGCAGGCAGTGATCAAATTATGGTAGATCCATACGATGGGATATTGTCAATAAAAATAAAGTACATACATGTGCCAAAATATGGATGAACCTCAAAAAACACCCTGAGTGAAAGAAGCCAGACACAAAAGACCACATATTGAATGACTCTATTTATGTGTTTATTTACTTTTTATTATCACTGTGTTATTTTTAGTCATGTATTGAATGACTCTATGTATTTATTTACTTTTATTATCACTATTTTTTATTTTTAGAGTCACATATTGAATGACTCCATTTATTTATGTATGTATGTATTTACTTTTGTCACTTTTTTTGAGACAAGGTCTCACTCTGTCACCCAGACTAGGGCACAGTGGCACAATCACAGCTCACTGCAGCCTCAACCTCCCAGGCTCAAGGGAACCGCCCTCCTCCCTCCTCCCCAAGTGGCTGGTACTCCAGGCACGCACCACCACACCCAGCTATTTTTTGTAGAGATTGGGTCTTGCTGTGTTGGCTAGGCTGGTCTTGAACTCCTGAGCTCAAGCGATTCACCCACCTCAGCCTCCCAAAATGCTAGGATGACAGGCATGAGCCACTGCACCCGGCTGACTCCGTTTATTTCAAGTGTCCAGAAAAGGCAGGCAGATTCATGGTGGACGGGGGTGGAAGTGAGGATTAACCATAAACAGGCACAAGAGAACGTTCTGGGATGATGGAAACGCTCTAAAATTGGATCACGGTGATGGTGGCATAATTCTGTAAATTCGTTCAAAGTCACTGAATAGGCTACTTACAGTGGGTGAATTTTATTATATATGAATTCTACCTCCGTAAAGCTGTTTAAGAAACAAACAAACTCTGCTCCCTGCCACAAGACCCTGGTCAACCCCATTTCCTAAAAACCAACTGGTTTATCAGGCAGCACGCTCGGTTCACCACAGCAGGGCGTGGAGGGGGCAGCGAGACTGTGGGTCGCAGTCATCTGTCCTGGGTTCAAATCACCGTCTCACCACATTGTCTTGAGCAGTGATTTTGCCACTCTGAGCCTCAGTTTCCCCTTCTGTAAAGGATGGATGGTGCTAACCCCGCACTTCACTGGGATGTGGAGTAGTACCTGGAATTATGTGTACAGCAGAGCCTGGCACATAGCTGGTATTCCATCAAGTGCTGAGCACATTGGCTGTTGGCATGAATGCTATAATTAGCTTGAAAATAATCAAACTCTGCCATTGCAAAAGAGAAAGACAACAGTCTTTAATTTTAAACTTCCTGATACTATATTCAGTCACTCTTTCATGCCACCTTCAAACTGCATTGGCATAACAATTTACAGTTACAATTTTGGATGAGAAACACCACAAGATTTACTCACACCTTCCACCTCCCAGGACACACTTTAAAACCGTGAGCTTAGGCAGCGCGAGGCACGGGGAATCCCTAAAGGAATAAGACCTGGACGCTGCGTCCTTCAGGGAGGAAAGCATGAGAACAACTGGATGATCCTTCGCAGCTCACTCATAAAAAGTCACAGCTTTGGCCAGGCACAGTGGTTCATGCCTGTAATCCCAGCACTTTGGGAGGCCGAGGCAGGCAGATCACCAGAGGTCGGGAGTTTGAGACCAGCCTGACCAACATGAAGAAACCCAGTCTCTAATAAAAATACAAAATTAGCTGGGCATGGTGGCGCAGGCCTGTAATCCCAGCTACTCGGGAGGCTGAGGCAGGAGAATCACTTGAACCAGGGAGGTGGAGGTTGCGGTGAGCCAAGATTGCGCCATTGCACTCAAGCCTGGGCGACAGAGTGAGACTCCGTCTTGAAAAAAAAAAAAAAGTCGCAGCTTCCTGGAACACCAGCTATTAAAGCCCGGAGCTGCCAGGCAGGAGGTCTGACAGCTAAGGCGGCCATGTTGTGAGGGAGCTCAAGCCCCCGGGAGGCCTTGCACAGATGCACAGGGTTCAGGGTGCCCAGTGGCACCTCCATATTATCCAACCCCCAGCCACTCCCATCGCCCCAAGTCACGCCAGCCTTTCCAGCTGAGGTCCCAGACATCGCAGGGCAGGGACAAGCCATCCACAGTGTGCCATTCGAATTCCCACCCACAAACCCACGAGCATGATGAAATGCCGGCTGCCCAGTGCTACCAAGATACGGGCGGCTGCTACACAGCTCCCCACGCTAAGCCCTGGGTCTTTATCTTGCAGACAAACAGAGGCGCTAAGTGACGGGCCACCTGCACCCCCTCCTGTGCCCTCACCTACACAGGCAGGAGGCACGGGGCACCAACAGGCAGGATGTTCAACCTGCGTCAAGGTGAACCCTCATATTACAGAACGACTCCCCTGTTCGAGGCATCGTTGAAATGTCCGTGATGCTCTTAAAATCCTGCTGGAATCACTCACTCCCGGCTCCTGCTCCGCCCCACACTGTGAGGAGCTGGAGGTGCACACTGAGGCGGGGAAACTGAGGCGTGCACATTCGGAACGGGGTTTTGCTCCTCCTCGGGTGTGCAGAGGCTGAGGGGGTCTCCACGGGAAGCCCTCTCTGCCTGCAGGCTCTCGCATCAGGAGTGAAGCCCCACTCGGATGCCACCCCGGGGTCCAGCATCCCTCCCTGAGGGCCCACCCTCTGCTCCCCGCTGCCAGGGAGCCCTCCCAGCACTGAGAGGGCACCAGTCTGGCTGTGCGAGTGCCCACCACCGGAAGGAAGCAATGCAGGGCCGTTCTCAGCCTCAGCAGCTGAGCATCCACCCCCAGGCCCCCAGACAGGGAGACTTTCAACCCACCAGGGCCTGGGTGGCTGGACCACAGCCCAGCAAAGGGCCACGCCCAGCTCTCCCTCCCAGAGGGCAGGCACCAGGGCCAGACCCTTCCCCAGACACCTCCCACAGCCTTCCAGGGAAGTGGGCCCCAAAGAGGCTGGATCGGGCAGCGCCATCAGCCAGAATATCCCGTGTGCTGCAGAGCTGAGTCCTGGGCCTGCTCAGAGGCCGCCCAGGCCACCTGGTCTCACGATGGGGAGATGTGACCCTGAAGAGGTGACCCAGTACAAGCCTCTTCTCCGCAATGAGCCGTCTCTTCAGCTTCTATAAATAAGGCGCAGTGTGGACGAGTGACGGCAAAGGGCCCCGTGATTCACTGCAGATCCCTAATTTAGAAACGCAGAAGAGAAATCTGGCAGGGATGCCTCCCCCACTGCATCCTCCCCTCACGCCCCCCGCAGAGGCCAGAAAGGGCAGCGCCCACCCAAGGTCATTCGGTAGGCAGCCGGGACAGCACGAGAACCCGGCCTGCAGCGCCCAAGTCCAGGTCCTCTCCCTCCTACAGAAAGGAGCAGGGAGAGCCGAAGACGTGGCAGAAGGGATACAGGTACAGGCGAGACCCAGGTGTTTCTGAGCCAGGCTGCAATGCTTCTAAGATCTCACCTATGCAGATTTCTTAGAAGAAAGATCAATCTCACTCAGTCTACTTGGGTGCGGCGGCTTGCACCTGTAATCCCAGCACTTTGGGAGGCCGAGGCAGGAGGATTGCTTGAGCCCAGGGGTTCAAGAAGAGCCCAAGCAACATAGCAAGACCCTGTCTCTACTAAAAATGAAAATAATTAGCCAGGTGTGGTGGCGAGCCCCTGTGTTCCCAGCTACTCAGGAGGCTAAGGTGGGAGGATCACTCCAGCCTGGGAGGTAAAGACTCAAAGCCAGTCCCACGGCCGTCACGGACAGGCTGTTTCTCTGAAGCTGTTCAGGGAGTAAAGTCTGGGAGGGCCTGGGAGGCAGTGAGACGAGTTCCAAGCCCTCCAGGCTCCAGGCCTGTGTTCCAGTGCCCTGGGGAGAGGCCTGGGGCTCTCAGGAGACCCTGGGATCCCGGATGTGCATCTACCAGGAGGGGACCATGAGGTCGGCGTTGGGGGTGCTCCCTGAGCCCCAGGGGGTGCAGGCAGGTTGCCGTCCACTCGCCAGTCAGACCCCTTTGGGGCTCTGTGGCCCAGCCCTGATCTGGTCCCTGTTTTCAGAGCAGCGATGCCAGGGTACCCGGAAAGGGCAGGAGCTGACAGCAAAGCCCAAGTGTGCACCTGACCCCACAAGGCCAACAGCTGAGATTCTGGCTCCTTCTTCGCTAACACGTTGCTCGGTAACCCTAACTGCACGCTATTTTTTTTTTTTAAGAGACAGAGTCTTGCTCTGCCTCCCAGGCTGAACTGTGGTGGTGCAATCATAGCTCACTGAAACCTCAACCTGCTGGGCTCAAGCAATCCTCCTACCTCGGCCTCCCAAGTAGCTGGGACCACAGGCGCACCACCATGCCCAGCTGATTTTTGAATCTACTGTAGAGACAGGGTCTTCCTATGTTCCCCAGGCTGGTCTCAAACTCCTGGATTCAAGCGATCCTCCCGCCTTGGTCTCCCAAAGTGCTGGGATTATAGGCGTGAGCCACCGCGCCTGGTCTGAGTACTGCATTTTAAGAGAACAATTTCAGTGATTCTAGAAGGCTGGTGCATAAATTCTAAACCTGGGGAAATCCAAATTCATGAACTTTTCTGCTTCTGCAATTCCAAGTGCCAAGCAGCTCGATGGTGGGGCAGGAAGACACAGAAAATGTTTCTTCCTTCTTCTTGGGCCCGAGCTAATGACAGCTCTGAAGTTACTGAAAGAAGAGCAGAGCTCTTTTCCTAATGGGGCTGCGTGCAGAATCATGGCTATTTCTACACAATTAAACTTTGTTTCCTATGAAAACATCACTTGGAAACAGCTTTGTGCTTCTCCCTCCGAACCCCTGAACTCACAATGAGATGCATAAAATCGCACGATGAGGAAATTGCTCAGAGTGCTCAGCATTCTGCGACGGGGCCGTTACTGCACAGGTAATTAAGACTAAGCCATGTTAACCAAACTAAATTAAAACCAAGATTTAAATGCTTAAATTGGCCATCCGCCCGATCATAACAGGAAAAAGGTCCAAATCCAAAAAGGCCATCAGCTGAGCTCACACCCAGCAGGATCACAGGCGAACGGCCCTGGGCTGAGGGCGGCAGCGGTACACCTGGCGGGGAGCCAGGGGCCCTGGCAGGGGCGACATTGCCCCCCACTCCTGGCGCAGGCTGCTCGGCTTCCCCAAAAGTGAAAGGCCAAAGGGGCCACCCGGAGGTGGGGAAGAAACGGGCATGGGAGGCAATGTGGCCGGCCAGAGCCACACAGCCGACCACCTGTCCCCTCTCTCCCATGTCCCACAGGGCGCCCAAACGCTTGTGGCCAAAACCAGCCTGCCCACCCACCTCCTCCGGGGTTGGGGGCATCAGCAACCCCCAACCTGCGGATCAGCCTTCCTCACTCCCGTCCTCACCCTCCCATGCCAGCTCCTCAGCAAAACCCACTGGTCTAACCTGAGGCCATCAGCCAGTCTGTCCACTGTCCCATCTCCAGCCCATCCAAGCCAGCATCACCTGTGGCTGGGACAACTCTCCTGGCCTCTCCTGGTGCCCCGTAGCCTCCTCGTCCTCTCCCATCCATGCCCCCTCTATAATCCCAAAACCCCCAGCAGCTCCCACTCCGTCCGGTCTTTAATCCCATAACCATGAATAACCACCCGTGTGCTACCCAAAGAGTTTTCTGAAAACACATACCTCCAGGCTGGGCGCGGTGGCTCACGCCTGTAATCCCAGCACTTTGGGAGGCAGAGGCAAGCAGATCACAAGGTCAGGAGATCGAGACCATCCTGGCTAACACAGTGAAACCCCGTCTCCACTAAAAATACAAAAAATTAGCCAGGCGAGGTGGTGGGCACCTGTAGTCCCAGCTACTCGGGAGGCTGAGGCAGGAGAATGGCGTGAACCCCAGGGGGCGGAGCCTGCAGTGAGCCGAGATTGGGCCACTGCACTCCAGCCTGGGCGACAGCGAGACTCCATCTCAAAAAAAAAAAAAAAAAACCACGTACCTCCTCACATGTTTTTAAGTTAGCACCTAAAATGCTTCATTATGGCCGGGCATGGTGGCTCACACCTGTAATCCGGTGCTTTGGGAGGCCGCTTGAGGCCAGAAGTTTGCGACCAGACTGAGCAACAACACATCAAGACCCCAGCTCTACAAAAAATTAAAAAATTAGCCAGGTGTAGTGGTGCGCACCTGTGGCCCCAGTTACTTGGGAGGCTGAGGTGAGAGGATTGTTTGAGCCTGGGAGGTTGAGGCTGCAGTGAGCTATGATCACATTACTGACCTCCAGCCTGGGCCACAGATCAAGACTATCTCCAAAATTAAAAAAAAAAAAGTTTTCTTAAACTATGTACCTCTTCACTTGTTTTTAAGTTAGCATCTATAATGTTTCATTACAAGTTTAGGTAGTTGCAAAAAGGAGTAATTTCTGGCCTATTGTGAAAGTTGGTATTTTAACTGCCCTTCTCTCTCTTAAACATAGCCAGTGAAATATAAACCCATAGGCCAAGCATGGTGGCTCACATCTGTCATCCCAGCACTGTGGGAGGCTGAGGCAGGCAGATCACCTGAGGTCAGGAGTTCAAGACCAGCCTGGCCAACATAGCAAAACTCCATCTCTACAAAAATACAAAAATTAGCTGGGCATGGTGGTGCACACCTGTAATCCCAGCTACTCAGGAGGCTGAGGCAGGAGAATCGCTTGAACCCAGGAAGCAGAGGTTGCAGTGAGCCGAGATCACGCCACTGCACTCCAGCCTGGACAACAGAGTGAGACTCCATCTCAAAAAAACAAACAAACAAAAAATTAGCCGGGCATGGTGGCAGTGCCTGTAATCCCAGCTACTCAGGAAGCTGAGGCAGAAGAGTTACTTGAACCCAGGAGGCGGAGGTTGCAGTGAGCTGAGATTGCACCACTGTACTCCAGCCTGGGTGACAAGAGTGAGACTCCATCTGAAAAAAAAAAAAAATAAATAAATGAAATATAAACCCACAGGGATTGGACACTCACCAAAACAAGATATCACGGAGAAAATTTTAAAACTTTTAACATTTGGCCAGGCGCGGTGGCTCACACCTGTAATCCCAGCACTTTGGGAGGCCGAGGCAGGTGGATCGCCTGAGGTCAGGAGTTCAAGGCCAGCCTAGCCAACATGGTTAAACCCGGTCTCTGCTAAAAATACAAAAATTAGCCTGGCGTGGTGGTGGACACCTGTAATCCCAGCTACTCGGGAGGCTGAGGCAGGAACATCGTTTGATTCTGGGGGGCAGAGGTTGCAGCAAGCTGAGATCGTGCCACTGCACTCCAGCCTGGGCAACAGAGTGAGACTCTGTCTCAAAATAAATAAATAAATAAAAATTTAAAAGCTTTTAACATTTAGAATGTTTCCACTGCCCCTTTTCTCCTCAAATGGGTATTTCTAGCCCATTTCCCACAGAATTTATCCTAATGTAAAAATGTTTTAATTTAAAACATATCTTAACATGTTTTGATCTCCCTATCAGACTTTCTTGTAAAAGACGCGTTCAATGTTTGGAATTTTTTTCCCTGTGAACACAAGGTTATAAGCATTACATTTTTCTTCAGGATTTCTTTTTAGTATTAGCAGACAGTTGACTAAAGGTTTATACATTAACATTTTTGATAAGTATTAAATTGAAGAAGTAAAACTATTTTGGAAATACATCATTTAGTGAGTTTTATATTCACACTGATTTATACGTGGTGCTTTATTTATTTATTTATTTATTTATTTTTATTTTTGAGACAAGGTCTTGCTCTGTTGCCCAGGCTGGATTGCAGTGACGACCCTGGGTCACTGCAGCCTCCAACTCCCAGGCTCAAGCAATCCTCCCACCTCAGCCTCCTGAATTGCTGCATGAGCCACCAGGCCTGGCTAATTTTTTGTGTTTTGTAGAGATTAGTGTCTTGCTATGTTGCCCAGGCTGCTCTCAAAGTCCTGGACTGAAGCGATCCCCCCACCTCAGCCTCCGAGTAGCTGGGACCACAGGCATGCACCACCACACCTGGCTAATTTTTTGTTTTTCAGTAGAGCTTGGGATCTTGCTATGCGGCCCAGGCTGGTCTCAAACTCCTATGCTCAAGCGATCCTCCTGCCTCAGCCTCCCAGAGCTCTGGGATTACAGGTATCAGCCATCGTGCCCGGCCTGTAGTGCCCTGTTTATAAGAAGCATCTGGCTGTGCCATTGTGGGGTGACTGCAATCCGTACAGGCAGGACCCAGGTGTGTGAGTGAGTGTGCCTTCTCTGATGAAGAGGACAGGCAGCCTCAATGGCAGTTCTGAGAAGGCAGACCTGGGACCCTGGCCCTAACTGAGCAACCCTGGAGGGTCTGCATCCCAAGGGTCTGTGTGCCCTGCTGGAAAACCACAGCCCCCAGAGCTGCTGCCACCCCAACTCAGCCCTTCCCTCCCTCCCTGCTCACTCCACCTGGTCAGTTCCAACCATGAAAGGCTCTTTCCATCCCTCTGGCCTTCACACCGGCTGCACCTCCGAACCTCCAGCTCTGGGCTTTAAACACCCCCTCCTCTGCGAGCCATTCCTGGCTGCAGTGCCCTCACCCACTGCCTACCTGGTGCACTTCTGGCATAGCCTCCCGCTCCTGCACAGGTCCCACCATTGCCACCAGAACAGCGTGGGGCACCTGTGGAATGGAGGCGCAATGGCGGTGGGTGGGGGCTCTGCCTGGGGACAGCCCCTTTCCTGCCTTTGACTGCGCCAACTTCAAGGACAGAGGGAACAGGCCTGAAGCTCAGAGAGGTCACGTCATTTGCAAAGGTCACGCGGCCAGCAGGCAGCTCAGAGACGTCACGTCATTTGCCACAGTCACGTGGCCAGCAGGCAGCAGGCTGGGACTGAGCCCAGAGGCGTCTGAGGCAAAACTGCTGCCTCCCTCCCTGTCCATGCTGGCAGATGCCTGCGGGACTCATCCTGGAGCACCCCTAGCTCAACGGCCGCCGAGAGCCCTGACTCAGCTTCTTCTGTGCAGCAAAATGGTCCCTAGCATCATCACCTCTCTGAACCAGGAAGCACGGAGGTACAGAGGCTAGTCCAAGCTGTTCAAGCCCTGCTGCCTTCTGGAAGCTTCCCTGGGCTCCTGCTTTGGTGCTGAAACTCCCCCAGGTCTGGAATTTGGGGGCTGCTCAAAGCAGGTGCCAAATCTACTCTGCCCTGTCTCCGCCTCCTACAGGCACCCAGACAGGACCCAGCACACAGCCCTCAAGTCCGCAGGGACCCGCCATGAGGGGTGATTGCAAGAGACAAACCAGGCTGTGCATTTAGCATGCCTATCGGGGCATGTGCCATGGAGGAAGCTTGATCCATATTGACTGACAAAGCCAGCCTGAAAATTCATACAAGTTCCATGTTCCTCGGAGAGGACCCCGACACACATGATGCCTTACAGAGCTCTTCAACGAGGCTTTAGCAATCTCCGATTCCCAGGCCCCTGTGTTATTTATCACATGGCCTTCACGTGTCAACAAAACACTCCCGCTAGGAACCTGGGAAACCCCCTTTCAGAAGACAGTTCACACCCACACGGTGCTAGGAACCTGGGGAAACCCTTCTCGGCAGACAGTTCACACGCGCACGGCGCTAGGAACCTGGGAAAACCCCTCTCGGAAGACAGTTCACACTCACACAGGAAACTATTTTGTAAATCTGGAGGTTCTGCCCTAGGGGCTGGCAGTCCAGGCTCACCGTTTGTGAAGTGGGAGGGTCTTGTTTTCCCAGCTTGCTGTCCAAGGTCACTGGAAGGGATAGAGATTTTGAGCCAGAGACAATTCCCAACCCATTCAATAAGGATTTCTTGGCTCCAATAACTGGTACTAGGGTGTTTTGGTTATTTATTGTTACATAACAAACCACCTCAAACAGAGTGCTTTGACAAAATAATTCACTCTTCCTCATGGTTCTGGGGGTTGACACGGCAGGCCTCCTCCCTCCCATGGTGTTGGCTGGGATGGCTGATTTCCACACAGGGTGGTTGGTAGTGGCCACCGGCCCGGCACTCAGGGTTGCCACTGGCCAGGAGTCCCAGCTCCACCCCCAGGAGTCCCTCCACATAACTGCTTGGGCTTCCCCACTGCATGGTGGCTGGGCGCCAAGAAGGACCTGCCCGCAGTGGACAAGTGGTTCTCCAGCCTCTGTTGGCATCACACTTGCTAATGTACCATTGGCCAAACCAAGCCACACAGCCAGGCCCAGAGCCAACGCAGAAGGAACTACATAAGCGGGGAGGCAGGCCAGCATCTGAGGCTCTTTGGGGGCCACCAATGTCAAGTACACCACAGAGAACTTCGGGGTGGGTTGAATTCGGGAATTCAACAAGATCTTCAAAGATCCACATTCTGTCCATTTCTGTTCTCTGCAGCAGCAGCCTCTTCCCAACACTGCCTCCCAAGTTTCCCATTCACTCGCCTCATCGTTTGGAAGGAAAGTGAGGGCTGGCTTCCAGAAGTGTAGTTATCTCCAGGGAGCAAGGTCCTTTTCCCAGAAGCCTTTAGTAAACTCTCTTTGCTTCTCATGGGACCACTGCTAAGCAAGGCCACCTGGCCACTGGGCAGGGGCCTCAGGAACTGTCCTGAGCTGGCTGGCTTAGTCTTGGGTTACTTGATCCAGTCACAGTCGTTGATGGATGGACTCATCCAGAATGGGCTAAAATAAGGTCTATTCCAAAAGCTCATGGTAGATTCAATCCCCTCCCAAACCACATAGTGCTACCTAGTTGGGGAGGGGCGGGAATATTGGGAGAATCAACCCCAACATCCATTGCAGATGATTTCTAGGAAAGCACAACAAGAGGCCAAATAGGTTATATACACTTAATGTGGTTTTAACTAGTGCTCATCACCCTTATTACTATGATGATTATCATCATCACTGCCACCATCATCACCAACATCACCATCACCTTCATCACCATCATCACCTTCATCACCATCACTACCATCATCACCATCACCCTCACCATCACCATCACAATCTTCATCTCCATCACGATCATCACCATCATCATCCCTTCATGATCATCATTGCCATCTTCATCACCATCTCTATCTTCACCACCATCACCATCCTTATCACTTCACAATCACCATCATCACCATCTTCATCACCATCACCATCTTCATCACAATCCTCACCATCCTCCTCACCACATTCATCTCCATCACCATCATCACCATCATTTCTTCACAATCACTGTCATTGCCATCTTCATCTCCATCACCATCTTCACCACTATCCCCATCATTATCATCTTCATCACCATCATCACCATCCTCATCACCATCTTCACCACCATCACCATCATCACCATTTTATCACCATCATCATCACCATCTTCATCTCCATCACTGTCATCACCATCATTTCTTCACAATCACTATCATTGCCATCTTCATCTCCATCACCATCTTCGGTACTATCACCATCTTCATCACCACCATCACCACCATCACCATCTTCATCCCCTCACAATCACCATCACTGCTATCTTCATCACCATCACCATCTTCACCATCATCACCATCCTCATCATCTTCACCATCACCATCTTCATCACCATCACTATCACCATTTTTATCATCATTACCATCATCATCACCATCAACTTCAACATCACCACCATCATCACCACCAACACTCATTATCACCATCACCACCATCAACATCATTGTTATCATTGCCGTTGCCTCCAGGGAATCTCATAACCAAGAGAGGAGCCCAGTACTGGAAGCAAACCTCATACCTGAACCATCTCAGGCTAGACATGGCCCCTTTCTTTAGAATCAACTAACCACTTACCACTGCCAGTGGTACTGCCCTGATCCCAGATATCAACATCTCCTGCCTGGAATTAGCAAAACAACCTCTTAACTGGGGTTTCCACTTCTGCTCTTGTCCCCCTACCTTCTATTCTTAACGGAGAGCCAGACAGACCCTGCTAAATAAAACACGTAAGAGTCGACATGCTATCCCTTCTAGGGCCTCCCATCTCAGAATAAAATCCAAAGTCCTTGCAGTGACCCAGAATGCCCTACAAGATCTGGCGCCTGTTCCTCTGTGTTTTCATCGCCTGTCACTGGCCTCTTCCCAGGCTCTGCTCTGGCTTCACTGGCCTCCTTATTGATTCTTGGACAACCAGGCATGCACCTGACCACAAGGCCGTTGCACCTGCCCTCCTGCTGCCGGCAATGCTCTTTCCCCAGATACATTCCTGGTTCACTTCCTCTTTCCCCCAGGTATTTCCTCAATCTTCCCTTCTCAGCATGGCTTTTCCAGGCCCCCCTCCAAAACTGCATCCCTGCCCCCTGCAGCATCTTGTGTTTCTTTTTGGCACTTCTTACTGCCTCATCCTGTATTCTAACAATTTATTTCATTTACCCATTGTCTCTTCCATTAGAAAAAAGTTGAGTAAAGCCAGGTATGGTAGGGTGTGGTCTGTGTTGCGCATGCAGTGTCTCCAGCCCCTCAGGCAGGGCCTGGCCTGAAGGAGATGCCCACTAAACCTTTGTTGAATGACTGAGTGAGTGTAGCTTCCATCCTAATGGAGCATCTCCAACCGCCACGTATGATTCAGAGCTGGTTCCCTGATGGATGAGAGCATGCCCCAAGTGAGTATCTCCAGCCTCAGTTTCCCTCTGGGTGAAACAGAGCAAATGACGCCCCTACTTCATGGGTCCATTTGGGAGTTACACGAGACAGCATGTGAGGCTGCTCTCTGGATACAAGGTCTGCCCCCGCGTGAGTGGTTGGGTTTCTCACTGAGTCAGAAAAATCCATTTATGAGCCTTTGAAAGACAAAGATCCACCTCCACCTCCCCAGAGAGTCATTTTCTCCTTGGGCTCTCCTCCCACTTGTGTCTACATCTGTGAGCACGATTTCCAGCACTGGGCACAGAGAAGATCCAACCAGGATTTACTGGATGGGTGAATGAATGGATGGGTGCCTGAGTGAATGTGTGGAGGGGTGAATGAATGAATGGAAAAATGAATGAATGGATAAATGAGTGACTGAATGGATGGATAAATAGGGGAATTAGTGGATGGGTGGGTGAATGCATGGATGAATGAATTAATGAGTGGATAAATGATCTAATGAATGAACGAATGGGTGAATGAATGGATGATGCATGGGTGAATGTATGGATGCATGAATGAATGGATGACTGGCTAGATGAATAGATGAGGAAGTAAATGTATGAATGGAGAGATAAATGAATGGATAAGTGGGTGAATGAATGAGTGGATAAATGAGTGAATGAATGAATAAATGCGTGACTGAATGGATGTATGAGTGAATGTGTGGGTGGATGACTAAATGTATGGATAAGAGGGGAATTAATGGATGAGTGAGGGAATGCATGGATAGATGGATGAATGAATGGATAAATGGGTGAACAAAGGAATGGATGCATAAGTGAGTGCGTAGATGAATGAATGAATGAGTGAATGGATGGATAAGTGGGTGAATGAATTAATGGATTCATGAGTGAATGGATGGATAAATGGGTGAACAAATGAGTGGATGGATGTGTAAATGCATGGATGGATGAATGAATGAACGGATAAATGTCTGAACAAAGGAATGGATGCATGAGTGAATGTGTGGATAGATGAATGAATGAGTGGATGCATGAGTGAATGCGTGGATGGGTGAATGAATGAATGGATGCATGAGTGAATGCGTGGATGGACGGATGGATGGATGGATGAATGAATGAATGAGTGAACAAATGAATGGATGCATGAGTCAATGTGTGGATGGATGGACAAATGAACGGAGGGATGAATGGATGGATGGATGGATGGATGGATGGATGAATGAATGAGTGAACAAATGAATGGATGCATGAGTGAATATGTGGATGGGTGAATGAAGGAATTGATGCATGAGTGAATGTGTGCAGGGATGGATGGATGGAGGGATGGATGGATGGATGAATGAATGAATGAGTGAACAAATGAATGGATGCATGAGTCAATGTGTGGATGGGTGAATGAAGGAATTGATACATGAGTGAATGTGTGCAGGGATGGATGGATGGAGGGATGGATGGATGGATGAATGAATGGGTGAATGATTCATGCTGACCTCTTCTCCCTCAATACCCCATATTTAGCCTCAATTAACTCAGAGGACTTCATGTCTCTGGTCAAGAAGTAAGAAGGCATTTTTTCACCGTTAGAAAATATGAAGCTATGGGGGTGGTGGACAGGAATGGGGGGCAGTACCCAGCGGCGCCAGGGGCTGAGGCGCCGTTTTGGGCGGTCTGAATATTTGGACTTAGCAGCTGACAGGACGCCCTGTCCTTCCACAGCTGTTCCTGGGAGTCAAAGCACATCTTTGTTTGTGGGACTCTTAGCAACTGTTGCTTTTTTTGAAGGACAAGCATGAACCAGCTGTCACCACACAAGACGTAAAGCAGAAAATGTCGAGTCTTCAGCAGCAGGCTTGTAAAACAAGAAGAAAATCATTGTCTGGGCTCAGGGGTGCTTTCATTTCTTCTCACAACCTCCACCTCCTCATGAACCAGTGAGGCTTGCGTAATTCTCACTGAGCCCAGCTTTGCATCAGCAGAAAGAAGCTCAGAAGCAGACCCACCTTCTAAAGAGGCTCCCAATTAAATGCAGAGAGAAATGCAAACCCGACAAGCAAGGCTCACGTCAGAAACACAGGCCGCAGACAGCAGCTCCATGAGCCGGCATATGGACGGCCAATGTGCTACCCCAACCTCACCTATCCACAGTGATGTGATTATGAAGACAAGAAACTAGATCAAAAATTATCAACTTGGTGGGGTCCGGTGGCTCACACCTGTAATCCCAGCACTTTGAGATGCCGAGGAGGGAGCATTGCCTGAGGCCAGGAGTTCAAGACCAGCCTCGGCAACATAGCGAGACCCCATCTCTACAAAAAAAAATTAAAAATTAGCCAGGCATGGTGGTGCACACCTGTAGTTCCAGCTACTAGGGAGGCTGAGGCAGGAGGATCACTGGAGCCCATGAGGTGGGGGCTGCTGTGATTTATGACTGCACCACTGCGCTCCAGCCTGGGCAATACAGTGAAACCCTGTCTCAGAAAAAAAATCAAAATTAGCATCTTACACTGAAATATTCACAGACAAAATGATCTGATGGCCGAGGTTTGCTTCAAAATAGGTCAGGGTCGGGAGGAAGTGGGAGGGAAGAGAGATGACAGCAGCTTGAACATGACCTCGTGCTGCGGAAGCCAGCGGCTCACGAGAGTCACTCTTCTTTCATACACCTTTGAAGTTTTCCACAATAAAATGTTTTTTTGTTTTTTGGGCTTTTTTGAGATAGGGTCTTACTCTGTCACCCAGGCTGGAGTGCAGTGGTGCAATCTCAGCTCACTGCAACCTCCACCTCCCTGGTTCAAGTGATTCTCCTGCCTCAGCCTCCCGAGTAACTGGGACTACAGGCACCCACCACCATGCCAGGCTAATTTTTGTATTTTTAGTAGAGATGGGGTTTTGTCATGTTGGACAGGCTGGTCTCAAACTCCTGGCCTCAAGTGATCCACCTGCCTAGGCCTCCCAAAATGCTGGGATTATAGGCGTGAGCCACCATGCCTGGCCTACAATGTTTTAAAAAATATATTATCTTGCAGCCATTTGTAAGCTAAGAAAGAGTCACCAACATGGGTCTCATGACACCAGGCAAATAAAAACCTCACACACACAGCATAGACACTGCAGAGATGTGCAGGACAGCTCACAAACCATGAGGATGACACAATCCAAAGATGCTCGTCTCCATCAAAACCGCATCCCCACCCCCTGCACCCTCTTGTGCTTCTTTTTGGCACCTCTTACTGCCTCATCCTGCATTCTAACAATTTATTTCATTTACGCATTGTCTCTTCCATTAGAAAAAAGCTCAGTAAAGCCAGGTATGGTAGGGGGTGGTCTGTGTTGCGCATGCAGTATCTCCAACCCCTCGGGCAGGGTCTGGCCTGAGGAAGATGTTCACTAAACCTTTGTTGAATGACTGAGTGAGTGTAGCTTCCATCCTAGTGGAGCACCTCCAACCGCCACGTGTGATTCAGCCCACAGGCACCGAAGTGACCACGAAAGGGGGAGAGGAGGGCACCCACGTGGTGGCCGCACAAGCTGTCCTGAGCTGGAACATTCTGCGCACGCAGGCAGCTGTGGGGAAGGGAGCTGGGAGCCAATGGGGAGAGGATAAACAACAACACTGGGGAGGCAAGAAGACGACGGCTGCAAAAACCAGCCCAGGGAGGAAACCCCAGTTCGTGACCACGGACGCCTGCAGGACAGCAAGAGGCTGCTTCCTCCACAGCTCTGCACGTCTAGACGCACGGGCCTTGCGGGGGCTTTTGTTTTTGTTTTTGTTTTTGAGATGGAGTCTCGCTCTGTTGCCCAGGCTGCAGTGCAGTGGCGCGATCTCGGCTCACAGCAGTCTCCACCTCCCGGGCTTAAGCGACCTCCCACCTCAGCCTCTGGAGTAGCTGGGACCACAGGCTTGTGCTACTGTGCCGGGCCCAGATTCCCAGATTTTTATTACAATAAAAAAAATGTAATGTTAAGGAAGAGAACGGGGAGGAGGAGCTGCCCCCGGTCCTGTAGATCTCCCCAGTGAGCAGAAAATGTTTGAGCCCTTGAGGCACGAGGAGCCAGTGGCCTCGCTCCCTTTAGTGACAAAGGCTCTAGGCTCTCCCAGCAGGAGAGAGGTGAGGCTGCCTTGGGCTCTCCATCCCCTACTCGGAGCCAGTGGAGAAGCGACTCCTCTCCCCAGGACAGTTCCCTCCTGCAGAGAGGGGAGGAGCCCACAAGCCCATCCCAGCCTTCTCCCGGTTCCACGTTCTGGGTTCTGGTTCCACCCAGGCCTGGTGTCACCTCCCTGCTCAGTCTCCCCGCGGACATGGGCCCACCGAGTTCCCGTCTATCATAGCTCGATGGGGCCCAAGTCTGTCAGCCTGCTGCCTCTCGACACCTCCCCGGGTGCCACAGGCCCCGCCCCAACGGGTCCAAATACCTACTCTCCCCCCATGCCACAGGCCCCCCCCCATGCCACAGGCCCCCACCCCAACGGGTCCAAATACCTACTCTCCCCCCATGCCACAGGCCCCCACCCCAACGGGTCCAAATACCTACTCTCCCCCCATGCCACAGGCCCCCACCCCAACGTGTCCAAATACCTACTCTCCCCCCATGCCACAGGCCCCCACCCCAAAGGGTCCAAATAACTACTCTCCCCCACGCCTGAGCTCCCCTCCAGTCCCACGGGCACCCACAGCAGAGTCTGAGCAAGTGTCCTGCGACACCCTCCAAGCAATGCTGAGGCCTGGGCCCCAGCCTCCAAAGCTCCCCCCACCACCTGGGGCCCAGGCTCTCACCCTCGGAGGGGCCACAGCAGGGGCCTTCCAGAAGCATCACCCAGTTCATCACCCTCTTCCTTCCTAATATTTTCTGATGCTTTCAAACAGATTGAAACCCAGAAGAGATCTAAGAGTGTTCAATGAACAGACAGGACAGAGTCCTGAAAGAGGCCCAAGACACTCAGGAACTTAGTCCCCCCTCTTCTTTGCCTGGAAAATCCTGCCCACCCTTGTGGATGTGGCTGAAGGTTCACTGGGTCTGATGAACAAGGGCCCCTTCACCGTTAGAATCGGTCACTTCCTCAGTGGTCCAGCAGCAACTATCACACCCATGAGACAACCAGACAATAATCCACTTTTTATTTATGTGTGTTTATTTTTATTTATTTTTATTTTTGAGACAGGGTCTCGCCCTGTCACCCAGGCTGGAGAGAGCAGTGGTGCAATCACAGCTCACCGTAGCTTCAACCTCCCAGCCTCAAGCGATCCTCCCACCTCAGCTTCCTGAGTAACTGCATGCCACCATGCCCAGCTAATTTTTTAATTTTTATGAGGAGGGTAGAGACGGGGTCTTGCTATGCTGCCCAGGCTGGTCTCAAACTCCTGGGCTCAAGCAATCCCCCTGCCTCGGCCTCCCAAAGTGCTGGGATTACAGGCATAAGCCACCGTGCCCGGCCCATCCACTTTTAAAATACTGGTCCCTACCAGAAAAGAAAAGGCTCTCAGTTAGGAGGGGAGGGGACGGCTGTGTCCCAGGGTCCTGGCCCTACACAGACCGTGGTCAAACCAGGGTGCATGTGGTGGTCTGGGCAGCAGTGGTGGCCCGGAGCAGGTGGCCACAGCTCTCTGTGGAACTTGGGGACAATGTCACCTGGAACTTGGGGACAATGTTACCACGTGCCCTCAGGGCTGCTATCAGGACAGCGAGACAGCGCACTCACAGCTCTCAGCCACACACCTGACCCCAAGCAGAATTCAGGGAGCGTGAGTTACAACTGCATCCTGATTCGGAGTGGCTTCCTCATTCTGCAGGGAGCAGACAGGTAGGTGTGCAGGGCCTCGTCTCAAGAGGGCAGATCTTTCTCAAGGAAACCGTGTGACCTGGGCAAGCCCCCCGCTGTCTCTGAGCCTCAGGGTCCTCCCCCCGACAAGTGGGAACAGGGTCACCAAATTGCTTTGCATTACAAGGAGCCCCACAGGGCCAGGACCAGCTCGACGGTTACATTCCCCTCCAGGGAGGTCCCTCCCCACGCGACCTTCCCTTCCCCTGGCCTCTCTCCACGGACCCCCATCCCCAGCCAGCTGGTGAATTCCTCACACCCGCTGGCAGGCAACGGGGCTATTTTTAGTGACCAGGGCTCAAGAATGGAGCCGTGCCAGGACCCACGGCATCCGTCGGAGTGTGAAGCTGATGCATCCCTCCTTCTGGTTACTATGTGGTCCCCGACACAGCGCAGTGGCCAGCGCTGCACCAGGGCTTAGCCTCGGGCCTGCATGAACACAGCCTCTGCCCTGGCACCCTCCATCTGAAGGACAGCCCCACTCCCTGCCCGGGGCAGTGGGCCTTCCTACACCTTCTCTGGGCCTCGGGTCCCCATCCACATACTGGGTGCTGGAGGCAGAGGCAGCATCTCAGCCCCCAGGTCTGCAGGGCCTTGTCAGTGACAACAAAACATGAACTGGCTAGGGGTCAGGAGCTGTGGTACCAGAGACCACACACCACCAAATTCCACAAGTTTCAAAATATTACAGCAGCTGCGGGGTGTGGTGGTTCACGCCTGCAATCCCAACACTTTGGGAGGCTGAGGCCGGAGGATCACTTGAGCCCAGGAGGCTCAAGTCCAGCCTGGGCAACATAGTGAGACTCCATCCCTACAAAAACTAAAAAAAAAAATAGCTGGGTGTGGTGGTGCACACCTGTGGCCCCAGCTACTCGGGAGGCTGAGGCAGGAGGATCACTTGAGTCCAGAAAGTCAAGGCTGCAGTGAGCCAAGATCGTGCCACTACACTCCAGCCTGAGCAACAGTGCAAGACTCTGTCTCAAAAAAACAAAAACAAAAATCTTAGGGCACCAAACAGCCAGGACCACAGGCAAGATCCACGCAGGCCACGATCACCCAGGGGAAGTGGTAAGAAAGACCTGAGGTTCATCTCTCCACTCACAAATCAGACAAAGCAAGAGGGTTTGTTGTCACTGTGGTATTAGATAGCGCCAGCCCTGGAGACCCTTTGAAACAGGCTCCACGGAGAGCTGCAATTGCCCTGCAGCTCCAGGCCCAGGCCACAGGACTTGTGATTAACTGGAAAATGCTAGGCATATGGAAAATGACTATTCTCTTAAAAAGGTTGTTGCAGCCGAGCGCGGTGGCTCACGCTTGTAATCCCAGCACTTTGGGAGGCCAAGGCGGGCGGATCACGAGGTCAGGAGATCGAGACCACAGTGAAACCCCGTCTCTACTAAAAATACAAAAAATTAGCTGGGCGTGGTGGCGGGCATCTGTAGTCCCTGCTACTGGGGAGGCTGAGGCCGGAGAATGGTGTGAACATGGGAGGAGGAGCTTGCAGTGAGCCGAGATCGCGCCACTGCACTCCAGCCTGGGCGACAGAGCGAGACTCCGTCTCAAGAAAAAAAAAAAAAAAAAAAAAGGTTGTTGCCTTTTCCTGGCAGGTTAATGAGCTGTGTGTGCATTCACAGTGGGCAAGTCGGCCCCAAGCAGCCACATCCCAGCCAGGTCAAAGTCCCAGCTTCTACTCCGAGCTGGGTGGCCTGAGGCAGCCTGCTTAACCTCTCTCTGCCTCCCCTGCCAAACGGCAGCCTCCGGGTCCACGGGGGAGCTCTAGAAAGATGACACGCCTGAGGCCCATGGCCCAGGGACTGGCCGTTGCACGCATCATCTGATGCAAGCTTCAAATCCCAGGCTTCAGCCTCTGTTGAATTCAGCTTCTAAAGCCTCCTGGGCTCACGTGGCCCCTGATTTGCTAACCTCAAGGTCTCCTCTGCCTAGATCCAGCCAGGCTTTCTGCAAATGGAAATCAAATTCTTTGCATGTTCAAGCCATTAAGCATCTCCTCGGATGAGGCCCTGCATTTTTCAAAATGCTAATTTTGTTTTTTTAATGTTGCCCGAAAGGGAAGCAGAAAGTCCCAAAGCCCAGGCCAGAATGGGGAGAGGGGGCCGCAAGGGCTCAGAGAAGCCAGGAGACAGCTCCCTTCAGCTGTCCGTGAATTTGGCAGAAGGGCTTGTTTTTCCCATCACCTGAGGATCCGAGCCAATTTGTGGAAAAACAGACTGCAGAGATACGCGGGTGGGAGGAAGAGAAACAGCGACAGATAACAGAGACAGCTGCGCAGGCCAGCGGTGCTACTCAAGCCAGAGGCCTGTTTTAATTAAAGCAGCAGAGAGCTGCTGCCAAGAAGGCCGCCTCAAGGGTGAGGTGCCCTCGCCCGTGCCCGTCTGGCAGCTCCAGTAATGAGGTCCCCGCCAGAGGCTCAACGCACAACACAAACACACACGGTGCCGCCCAATTATCACGTTCTTGGCTCCCAGGAGCTCAGCTATGCTCCCCCGACAGGCGCCCTAATCAGGGAAAGCCGGGAAGGGACCAGGATAGAACCCAAGAGGCTCCACCTCGCTCCCCAAGGCCCGGGACACACCCTCCAGGGACAGCCTTCATGGTCCTGGCACATCAGAGGGCTCTGGCGCACGCGGGGCTGCTTCCTGAGGCTGCTGAGGTCCCTGGCCGAGGCGTAACTGCCCGGGCACCCCAGGTAGGATGCAGAGTCTGCTCCGCTCCAATAGCTGACACCAGGTGAGGAGGCTGCACCTACCACCACCCTGGGGCCTGCCCTGGGAGCTACTCAGCTCTGCAGAGGGGCTGTGCAGGTGCCGTCCCAGGGGATAAGGACACCCCACTCCAGCCCCAGTTGATGCAGGTGCCGTCCCAGGGGATAAGGACACTCCACTCCAGCCCCAGTTGATGCAGGTGCCGTCCCAGGGGATAAGGACACTCCACTCCAGCCCCAGCTGGACAACTGCTGTGTGGGTCAGTGCAACAGGCCAAGGCCCCCTCTCACTGGGTCTCAGAGCTCTGTTCGGTACAGTGAGGTGGGGACAAGGTGGCCTCCTAGGGATCTTCCTGCTGACTGTGGGTGCTGGGAGGCCCAGAGCGGCCTATTCACCAACTCAGGCCCAGGGTGGAGCAGAGAATGACTCAAGGCTACACCAGCCTCTTTCTTAGACCCAGTACTGAGTGGGGCCTGACTGCGGGTCTGTCTGGATAGCCGGGCCAGCCTCCAAGAGGCAAGGCACCATCCAGAAGAAGTACCTTAATGGACTCCACTGCCACACAGCCAAAGGGCCACAGAAAGACAGTGATGACAATGACCACAACAGTGATGATGATGGTGGTGATGATGATGATGAAGGTGAAGATGATGGTGAGGGTGAAGATGAAGATGAAGATATGGTGATGAAGATAATGGTGATGAAGATGATGGTGATGGTGATGATGGTGAAGATGGTGATGATGGTGATGGGGATGGTGACTATGGTGATGATGACTACGATGCTGATGGTGGTGGTGGTGATGATGATGATGGTAGTTAATGATGGGAATGGTGATTATGACGGTGGTGGTGATGAAGGTGATGATGGTGATGGTGGTGATGGGGATGGTGACTATGGTGATGATGACTATGATGGTGATGATGGATGGTGGTGGGGATGGTGAAGAGAATGGTGATGATGGTTATTGTGATGATGGAGGTGGTGGTGATGGTGATGATGATGATGGCGATGGTGATGGTGATGATGGTGGTGGTGATGGTGACGATGATGATGGTGGTGGTGGTGATATGATTATGGGGATGGTGAAGGGGATGCCGATTAGAATTGTGATGGTGGTTATGATGATGATGGCGATGGTGGTGATGGGGATGGTGGTGGTGATAGTGATGATGACAGTGATGATGGTGATGGTGGGGATGGTGATGATAGTAATGGTGATGACTATGATGGTGATGATAATGATGGTGGTGATAACAGTACACACATAGATATTCCTGCTTTATATTCTCACAACAACCTCAAAGTAGGTTTTATTATCCTCATTTGACACCTGAGGAAACTGAGGCTCAGAGAATGTTATTACTTATAAATGACATCCACAACTCCCTCCTTCCAAAAGATGTTTTAAACACACCTTAAATTCTGTGGTATCTGAGTGAGATTGTGTGTGCATGACTGTGTGCACAGGCATGCCTGGGAATAAGACCACTCCAGCCCAACACCTGTGTGATGGGAACTCCTGGTCCTGTCTCACCCCTGAGCCATCTCCCTGCAGCTGCAGTTCACCACAGGACACTATGGACCCCGCACACTGCCAATGCCTAAATCACCCATTCTCAATCTTCCTTCCCCACACTGGCAGGGTAGGGGCAGATGCAGGTGATGTGTCCTCACAGGGGAGGGAGCACAGGCTTAGGTGCCCAAGAACTCGAGCTCAAACCCTAGCTCTGCTCCTGAGGAGCTGTGGGGCCTTGGACAAGGACAGGGAAGGAAATTGAGGCTGCGAGGTTGACACTATGCCTCTCACAGGATCCTGTGCAAAGGCCCAGGGAAACCCTTCGATCAAGGCCAACTAGCAATACCACCATCCTAGAAGGAGAGGCAGGCGGTCTAGGGGAGTTTCAGCCTCCCTCACAACCATGTTGCACTATCTTCCTTTAAATCAAAGGTCTTAAACATAATTTCTACCCTTCTCCAAGCTTACGTATCTCTTGCACCTTACGGATCTCCTGCACTGTTGCCGATTGACAAGAGCAAAGTCACACAGCCTGTGACGATGGGGATATCTGTCTTGAACCTGAACTTGGATAGAGGGGTCATTAGGCCAGCAGGTGTGCACACCCTGCAGGTGGATTTATCTGCAAAGGATTCTCTGCCACACTCCTCCTAAGCGGGGAAGCAGAGAGAAGAAGAGCAGGCAGCCTCAAAGTCAGGGGTGTGCCAGACGCCCTGTAAACTTGGAAGGAATTTTGCTTTACTCGCCAAACCACAACTGAGCAGAGGCAAAGCTATGAAGCTCAGCTTCTAGTAAACTGGAAAAAGCAAAGTATCTGGATGCTGCACAGGGGAGACATCACGTGAAAGGTCCAGCCAGAGACAATCCCTCCCCTGCCCACTCCCTCTGGAACCAGTTTCCTGAGCCATCAGCCTGTTTCTTTAGAGACCGTGGCCAGAAAAAGGAGCCCACTGGGGCTTCGATATGGAAAGTGAGTTTTCCTGTGTGCAAAACAAAAGAGCTGAAACCGACACACACGCCCTGTGCAAAAGCTTCCTTTTCAAGCCAGCCTTACAAAGAGGAGTTTTTAAGCCAACCAGCTGCTTCCTCTGTTTCTTGTCCGCCTAGCTCTCGGATCCAGAGGGGTCAGAGATGGAGGGCGCATGTGGTTCTCATTCTCAGGGCCAAGGGCACAGGACCCAGCACTGGACACAAACAGCTGAGATGGCCCAGAGATATCATTTGACTCAGCTCACACTCAGGGTCCAGGCTGGCCCTAAAATAAGAGCTTTACTGAACCTACCTAGAGCCTGGGAGCTGGGGAGGAGCCCAGAAAGGATCTGGGGAGTTTAGCTGAAACACAGTTGCCACCAAGGGGGACAGAAAGGAATGGGAGGCTCTGAGTTCAGTCAGGCTGGAAGGGAAGCAGAATCTGTGGTTCCTCAAAAAGCTAAACATGGAACTACCATATGACCCGGCAATTCCATCCATCAGCATCTGCCCAGGAGACTCAAACAGACACCTGCACACCCATGTTCACAGCAGCACTAATCACAATAACCAAAAGGTGGAAACAACCCAAGTGTCTATCAGCAGACAAATGGATACACAAATGGGGTGTGGCTGTGGAGTGGACTATTACTTGGCCCTGAAAAAGGAAGAAAGCATTGACACATGCTATGCTGTGGATGCACCTTGAAAACACTGTGCTCAGTGAAAGAGCCCATCACAAAAGGTCATACATCATGGTTCATTTAAGTCCTATAATGACTTATATGAAATATTTAGAATAGGCAAGCGCATAGAAAGAGAAAGCAGATTGGGGTTATCAGGGGCCCAGTAGGGGGTGACAGGACTGACTGCTGAATAAGTGTGGGGCTTCTATTTGGAACAATGAAAATTTTGGTAAAATTTTCATCACCAAAGAGTGGTGATAGCAGCACACCATTGTGAATGTAACTAATGCCACTGAATTAAACACTTAAAAATGGCTAAAATGGGCTGGGTGCAGCAGCTCACGCCTGCAATCCCAGCACTTTGGGAGGCTGAGGTGGGTGGATCACCTGAGGTCAGTTCAAGACCAGTCTGGCCAACATGGTGAAACCCCATCTCTACTAAAAATACAAAAATTAGCCAGGTGTGGTGGCACATGCCTGTAATCTCAGCTACTCGGGAGGCTGAGGCAGGAGAATGGCTTGAACCCAGGAGACGGAGGTTGCAGTGAGCCCAGATAGCACCACTGCACTCCAGCCTGGGTGACAGAGTGAGACTCCATCTCAAAAAAAAAGAAAAAGTTAAAATGGCAAACTTTATGTGATATATATTTGCCACAATGAAAACAAGAGCAAGAGAGAAGGCTGGTGGGCAGGTCTACGTGCCTTTTTTTTTTTTGAGACAGAGTCTTGCTCTGTCACCCAGGCTGGAATGCAGTGGCGCGATCTCGGCTCACTGCAATCTCCACCACCCGAGTTCAAGCAATTCTCCTGCCTGTCTCCTGAGTAGGTGGGATTACAGGCATGTGCTACTGTGCTCGGCCTAATTTTTGTATTTTTAGTAGAGATGGGGATTCACCATGTTGGCCAGGCTGGTCTTGAACTCCTGGCCTCAAGTGATCTGCCAACCTCAGCCTCCCAAAGTGTTGGGATTACAGGCGTGAGCCACCACACCCGGTCTTGTTGAACCAATTTTGAATTCAGGTGCAAAGCTGTGCTCCACCCACCGCACTGTTCCCACATGTGGGAATATTTGAGCCAGAAAAAGAAAATGTTGGACGGCCATCATTACCGTTGCTATAAATAAAAATAATAGCCGGGTGTGATGGCTCATGCCTATAATCCCAGCACTTTGGGAGGCCGAGGCAGGAGGATCACTTGAGGTCAGGAGTTCGAGACCAGCCTGGCCAACATGGGGAAACCCCATCTCTACTAAAAATACAAAAATTAGCTGGATATGGTGGTGAGTTCCTGTAATCCCAGCTACTGGGGAGGCTGAGGCAGGAGAATCGCTTGAACTCGGGAAGTGGAGGTTGCAGTGAGCTGAGATCGCACCACTGCACTCCAGCAAGGGTGACAGAGTGAGACTCCGTCTCAAAATACTACTACTACTACTACTACTACTACTACTACTACTACTACTACTAATACTAATAATAATAATAATGTGCCCACCCAGACCAGAGTCCTGGTCCTGCAGCCCATTCCTGGAAGAGCTGAATGCAGACCAGCCGCCTGCCAGGCCCAATCTGGAAACTGAGGCCCAGAACGCAGACATAAATCTTGTAAGCACAGCAACCGACGTTTAGGGTGGCTGCCCAAATCACGACCACCCTGCCTTGGAACTCCCTCCCCACCATTCAAGGGTGTCATGGGTCTGTGATCTGTCTCCTGTTTCCTGCCTACAGATGATGGGACCAGGACTTGCTACCCATAGTTATGCGAGGTGAGCATGGCTGAAGCCCAGCTGTGTGTCCACAGTGCTTTGTCTACCCAGAGCACCCCCTTCCAGTCAGTACAAAAGAGCGGTTTGCAGGGCCACATGGGACCCCGGCATCATCAGTCACCATCCTTTCCTGAGGACTGAAGCTGCATTAGGAATGAAGAGCTTGGCCGGGCACAGTAGCTTACACCTGTAACCTCGACACTTTGAGAGGCTAAGGGAGGAGGATCGCTTGAGGACAGGAGTTCGAGACCAGCCTGAGCAACATGGCAAAACCTTGTCTCTACAAAACATTTTAAGGCTGGGCGCGGTGGCTCATACCTGTAATCCCAGCACTTTGGGAGGCCAAGGCAGGCGGATCACTTGAGGTCAGGAGTTCGAGACCAGCCCGGCCAACATGGTGAAACCCCATCTCTCCTAAATATACAAAAATTAGCTGGGCATGTTGGCACACGCCTGTAATCCCAGCTACTTGGAAGGCTGAGGCAGGGGAATCGCTTGAACCCGGGAGGCGGATGTTGCAGTGAGCCAAGATTGCACCATTGCACTCCAGCCTGGGCAACAAGAGTGAAACCCCATCTCAAAAAAAGAAAAAATATATTTTTTTTAATTACCCAGGCATGGTGGTGCACACCTGCAGTCCCAGCTATTCAGGAAGTCGAGGTAGGAGAATCACTTGAGCACAGATTGAGGCTGCAGTGAGCTATGATGGTGCCACTGCACTCCAGCCTGGGTGAGAGAGTATGGCCTTGTCTTAAAAAAAAAAAAAAAAAAAAAAACACAGAATGGACAGCTGGTCTGTGTGGCCAGCAGCTGTGGACCAGGGACCTCCTGCCTCAGGGCTGAGTCTGTCTGCAAAGAGGGAGCTGCAGAGGCTCCAGCAAGGTGAAGCTGGGACCAGAAAGGGCTGTCTCTTCCTCAGGGTTCCTTCCTGATCTTCCAAACTGAATTTTTAACTGGGTGAACGCAATATCCATTCAAAAACGACATTTCAATTGCATTGTAAATTGATGTTTAAATTTAAGTTAAAATAAACTCAAGTTAAAATAGTCTTCAGCTCGGCCAGGCGCAGTGGCTCACACCTGTAATCCCAGCACTTTGGGAGGCCAAGGAGGGTGGATCACAAGGTCAGGAGATCGAGACCATCCTGGCTAACACAGTGAAACCCCATCTCTACTAAAAATACAAAAAATTAGCTGGGTGTGGTGGCGGGCACCTGTAGTCCCAGCTACTCGGGAGGCTGAGGCAGGAGAATGGCGTGAACCCGAGAGGCAGAGCTTGCAGTGAGCCGAGATCGCGCCACTGCACTCCAGCCTGAGTGACAGAGCGAGACTCCATCTCAAAAAAAAAAAAAAAAATAGTCTTCAGCTCTTCAGTATCTGGCTCCTCCTGGTGACCAGGTTCACCACTGCCAGGCAGACACCTCTGTGCATGTATCCCAGGGCCGCTGTGAGCAAGTACAGCAGGTCCTGAAACAACAGAAATGTATCGTCTCTGCAGTTCTGGGGCCAGAAGTCCAGATCCAGGATCAGCAGGTGGAAATCAAGGTGCTACAGGGCCACACCCTCCAGAAGCCCCAGGCAGGCCTTACTCTCTCACCCTCCTTACCTCTTCAGGTGGCTGCAGCCCTCCTCGGTCTGTGCCACATCTCACCAACTCCTGCCTTGTGGTCACATGGCCTCTTCCCCTTGTGTGTGTGGAATCTCCTCCTGCCTCCCCTTAGAAGGCACATGGATGGCATCACGGCCCTCCTGGGAAACCCAGGGCCACCCACCCACCTCGAGCATCACTTCATCACATCTGCAAAGTCCCTCTCTGCCACTCAAGATGACACATCCAGGTCCCAGAGACTAGGTCGTGGGTATCCTGGGGGGCCTGGACACCTCCCAGGATGGAGTAGCCATGCCCAGCTACTCCAGCCACACCCAGCTACTCCAACCATGTCCAGGCTAATCCTGAATTCCAGCCACACCCAGCTACTCTAATCACATCTAGCTACTCTAGTCATGCCCAGCTACTCCATCCATGCTTAGATACTCCAGCCATGCCCAGCTATTCCAGCCACACCCAGCTACTCTAGACACATCTAATTACTCCAGTCATGCCCAGCTACTCCATGTATACCTAGCTACTCTAGCCACACCCAGATATTTCAGCCATGTCCAGCTACTCCAGCCAAACCCAGCTATTCCAGCCACACCCAGCTACTCTGGCCACATCTAGCTACTCCATCCATGCCTAGCTACTCTAGCCACACCCAGCTACTCCAGCAACACCCAGCTATTCCAGCCACACCCAGCTACTCTAGCCACATCTAGCCATTCATCATGCCCAGCTAACTCTATCCACGCCTACCTACTCCAGCCACACCCAGATACTCTAGCCACACACAGCTATCCCAGCCATGCTCAGCTACTGTAACCACTACTCAACCACAGAAGCAACAGGTGTTCCTGCTTGAGGTAACTGGGCACCCTGGACCCAAAGTATCCAGCCTGAACCAGCCACATGCTCTGGACAAGATAGGGTATTTCAGCATGATGTGAGTGGCTGGGAGCCAAGGCCCTTGAAGGCCACTCCTCTGCATAGCCCCTGCCACCCTTTCTGAGTGAGATTCCAGCAAAATGTATCAAAAGCCCGTTAAAAACACGCACACCAACACCCATCAGGATCTTAACAGGCCAATCTCTGACCCAGCAACCCGAATACCAGGAGTCTCCTGCCTAACCACAGCGTTACTACTCACAGAAACATCGTAGCGCGGAGAAATTAGAAGCCTCCCACGTGACCTTGGCAAAGGCAGCAGTTAATAAACTCTGATTCATTCTTACAATGGAACACTGTGCAGATACGCACAACAATTAGATTTGTACTTATATGGAAGGACTTCTTAGACCCATCACCCCATCGCCAGCAAGGAGCAGAGCAGAGAACAACATGTCTAGTGTGTTCCCAGGGTCCCCACCTGCGCTCACGGGCACACACCTGCAAACACACAGGGTGGCTGGAGCCCCCACCAGACCACCACACGGTCGCCCTCCAGGAGGGGGAGAAAAAGACACTTTCTCTTTGTATTTTATACATACGGAGATCATTTAGATTTTATATAGGACTGGTATCAAAATGTGCTCAGTTAATCTAATAAAGAATTATAATTTGTCAAAAATTGTTTTAAAAGAGAGAATTTTCAATGTTACACACCCTTTGATCACATCAAGGAATGTATCTCAAAGAAAGAAACGAACAAGTACTCCAAGATGAAAACACAAGGATGACCACCAGATGTTCATAAAATTAAAAATGCAGGCCGGGCACAGTGGCTCACGCCTGTAATCCCAGCACTTTGGGAGGCTGAGGCAGGTGGATCACGAGGTCAGGAGTTTGAGACCAGCCTGGCCAACATGGCAAAACCCCATCTCTACTAAAAATGCAAAAATTAGCCGGGCGTGGTGGCGGGCACCTGTTGTCCCAGATACTCAGGAGGCTGAGGCAGGAGAATTGCTTGAACCCGGGAGGCGGAGGTTGAAGTGAGCCAAGATCATTACCACTGCAGTCCAGCCTGGGCAACAGAGCAAGACTCTGTCTAAAATAATAATAATAATAGAGATTTTAAAAACGCAAACAGCCGCAGTAGGAAAACAGCTAATTCACATAGAATTGACAGCACAGACCACTGCAGCGCGCTTACTGGCACGGAAAGGCGTTGAGGACGCCCTGAGTGTGAGAAAACAGTGTAAAATGAGACGCTGTTACAGACGGGATCTGTGCACAAGGTCAATCCTTAACGCCTGCCCCCCAAATATCCCCAAGGATTATCTCTAGGCATCAGATGGAGACATTTTTGCTTTCAATCTTTTCAAAATTTTCCGATTTTTCCAATTATGTCTATGATCAACATCCCCACACATGGCGTCCAAGCCCCATCACACTCGGCCCTCTCTCTGAATAACCCTGACCTCCTCTGTCCCCTCACTGAGACCCTGCAGACCTCATCTGCTGTCACCTCCTGCCTCCGGCCTCCGAGCTCCCGGCACGGGCAGGAGCCGCGGGAAAGGTACATCCCGGCCCCATCTCCCTGACGAGGCGGTGAGCCTAGCAATGGCAAGGCATGTCCATGCATGCGGAAGAGGCCGGAACACGAAGCCCACGGTAATCATACCACCCGTGCCTTCCTAGGTATAGCGCGTGGGGGAACCGCGGATCCAGACCCGGTATTTGAGGAAGGCAGCTGGGCCTTCCCAGAGCAGGGACTCAGCTCGGCAGCAGGGCAGGTGCACGCAGCATAGTATTTCAGGAAGCCACCCCTGCCTGGCGAGCCCACGTTTCCAGAGAGCTGTGACACGCTTCCCCTGGCGCCGAGCGTTCCGTGTTCCACAGCCCGTGAGTCAGAGAAATGGCAAAGCCTCCCTGGATGCTGCAGAGGGCGGTGGCGATTCCCGGGCAAGCAATGGGGCCTGCCCACCTCCCACAGGGCGAGGAGGGTGGTGGTGATTCCTGGGCGAGCAACGGGGCCTGCCCACCTCCTGGAGGCCGAGGAGGGCAGCGGTGATTCCTGGGTGAGCAACGGGGCCTGCCCACCTCTTGAGGCCGGGGAGGGCGGCGGTGATGCCGGGGCGGGGGACGAGTCTGCCTACCTCCTCTCGTTGTCATCCAGATGAGCGAAGAGCACATTCTTGGAGATGGCCTTGGCCAGCGCAGCCATGGTCTTGTAGTCCTTGGGAATCACCTGAAGCGGAACCAAAACATCACCGCGTGAGCCGCCCTGGCCTGATGCTGTGACACGGCCTGAACTCTCCCTATTGCACCCTCAGCTTGCTGTTATCAGGCAATGGTACAAATATGCAATTTGAAGTTTAATGTGTATTTCACCACTTTTGTTTTTTTTTTAAACAGAGTCTTGATCACAGCTCACTGCAGCCTCAACCTCCTGGGCTCAGGTGCTCCTCCCGCTTCAGCCTCCCAAGTAGCTGGGACCACAGGTATGCACCACCACACTTGGCTAAATTTTTTATTTTTAGTGGAGATGAGGTCTCACTATGTTGCCCAGGCTGGTCTCAAACATCTGAGCTCAAGCAATCCTCCCACCTCAGCCTCTCAAAGTGCTGGGATTACAGGTGTGAGCCACCACACCCAGCCTCTTATTACCTTTGAAATGCAGTCACGTGTCACGTAATGATGGGGAAGCGTTCTGAGAAATTCATCATGAGGCAATTTCATCATCATGCAAACATCACAGAGCAACAGACACAAGCCTAGCTGGTACAGCCTAACTATGCACTGAGGTTATAACATGATAGAGCCTATCGCTCTAGGCTACAAATCCGTACAGCATGTGGCCATCCTCAACACTGCAGGCAGCTGTAACACAACGCTAGGCGTATCTAAACATATCTACACAGGCCGGGCACGGTGGCTCACACCTGTAATCTCAGCACTTTGGGAGGCCGAGGCAGGCGGATCACCTGAGGTCAAGAGTTCGAGACCAGCCTGCCCAACATGGTGAAACCCTGTCTCTACTAAAAATACAAAAATTCGCTGGGCATGGTGGTGGGCACCTGTAATCTCAGCCACTCAGGAGGCTGAGGCAGGAGAATCACCTGAACCCAGGAGGTAGAGGTTGCCATGAGGCAAGATTGTGCCACTGCACTTCAGCCTGACTGACAGAGCGAGAATTCGTCTCAAAAAAATAAATAAACAAATAAACGTATCTACACAGAGAAAAGATACAGTAAAAAATATGGTATCATAATCTTACGGGACCATGTATATGCAATCTGTCAACAACCAAAACACAGTCATGCAGTGCATGCCTGTATGCAGTATGCTGTTACTGGCTGCAGTCACCCCACCATGCAAAGATCTCAAAACCCATTCCTCCTGTCTGTCTGTCTGTCTGTCTGAAACTCTGCACCCTTTGATCAATAATTCCCCACTCCCTCTCTGGATGAATGAGAAGCACTATGAACATCTCAGATACCAGGATATCCCCCCTTAAAATAAAACCGTGCAGGAAGGTCATTTAGGCCACAATGAGAGCTGCTGTGGTGCTTGGGCTACCTGGGAAGTCCCTGTCTGTCCAGGTGCAACTGCGGACCACACAGGCTTAGGCGTGCTGTATTTAACACAGAGAGCCCCTGTGTAGACGTCTTTGAGAGACAGCAATGAAAGCTCCTAAAAAGCCACTCTAGTTCTAACAGACTTTTAAAAATGTAAGTGTTGGCTGGGCCCGAGCGTGGTGGCTCATACCTGTAATCCCAGCACTTTGGGAGGCTGAGGTGGGTGGATCACCTGAGGTCAGAAGTTCAAGACCTGCCTGGCCAACATGGTGAAACCCCATCTCTACTAAAAATACAAAAAATTAGCCGGGCATGATGACAGGCACCTGTAATCCCAGCCAGTCAGGAGGCTGAGACAGGAGAATCACATGAACCTGGGAGGCAGAGGTTGTGGTGAGCTGAGATCATGCCATTGCACTCCAGCCTGGACAATAAGAGTGAAACTCTGTCTCAAAAAAATATATATAAATGTTTTGTTTTCAAATACTTTCTATTTACAGAGAAGTTGCAAAGATCACTCTCGTGCACCTTGCAGGTTCCCTGATGTTACCACCTCACATCCTATGATGCATTTATCACAACTGGGGAGGCCATGTCGATACATGACAGTCACTGAGCCCCACACCGAATCTGTTCTTCCTTTGTTTTGCCTGAATGGCCTTTTTCTGTCCCAGGACCCCGTCCTGTCTCCCCCGTGGCCTCCGGTCTGTGACAGTTCTTCACACTCTGCTCATGTGCCGTGGGCAGGGCTGGTCAGGCATTCTGCGGAGCGTCCCACAATTTGGGTTTATTTGAGGTTCTTCTCGTGGTTAGACTGAGGTTCTGGGTCTTGGGAAGGAAGACCCCAGAGGTGGAGTGTCCTAATAAATTTTTAACAACGTTTGTGCTAGCTTTAATTAGCTGATTATAAAAGTATTAAGTACCGGGGAAAGGAATGGGGTGTGCGTGTTTAGAGAACAGACTTTCAGTTCTGCAAGGTAAGAAGGTTCCGGAGATGGTGGTGGTGATGATTCCACAACAATGAGAATGTGCTTAACGCCACTCAACTGTGCACTCAGAAATGGCTAAGAGGATACTGGGCACTCACTTGTGTCTCCCCAGAAATTCACATGTGGAAGCCCTAACCAGCCATGCAATGGTATTTGGAGAGAGGCCTTTGGGAGGTGGCTGGGGTTGGATGGGGTCATGAGAGGAGGGCCCTGAATAATGGGATTCGTGCCTGTATAAGAAGAGACCAGAGACGCTGCGCACGGTGGCTCACGCCTGTAACCCCGACACTTTGGGAGGCCGAGACGGGCACATCACAAGGTCAGGAGATCGAGACCATCCTGGCTAACAGGGTGAAACCCCATCTCTACTAAAAATACAAAAAATTAGCCGGGTGTGGTGGCGGGTGCCTGCAGTCCCAGCTACTCGAGAGGCTGAGGCAGGAGAATGGCGTGAACCTGGGAGGCGGAGCTTGCAGTGAGCCAAGATCGCACCACTGCACTCCAGCCTGGGGGACAGAGCGAGACTCCGTCTCAAAAAAAAAAAAAAAGAGACCAGAGAGGCTGCAGGAGCATGGGGGGCACACAGCCCAGGACAGTGCCTCTGCTGACTCCAAGGACCTGGATGCCGGCGGATCCCTTCCCTTCCCTGAGCCTGTGAGGATCCTAAAGCTGCCATGGGGCTGCAGAGACCCCACACGGAGCTGTTCCCATAAATTTGAGCTCAGCTCATCTGGCAAAGACAGTAACAAACCATCCCGCCCAGAACCGCCTCTGCCATACACGTGTAGTCCTCCCTCCGACCAGGACGACACTGAGACCCCTGGAGGATGAGGGTGCCCCGTGGGGTTCCAGGGAGCTCACAAGTGACAGCTATGTGCTGAGGCCTGGGGACAGGAACCCCGTGAGCCTCACCTTCCTGACGTAGGACACGGCGTCCTCCTCGGTGTACACCTCGGCGCTCACGCCTCCTCGCCGGCGGCGGGCCTTCACCACGGGGTTTGGGGGGGTGGGCGACACCTCCTCATCATGAGAGTCCGACTGTGAGTTCGACTTCTGCCGCGCCAAAATCTGCCTGTTTTCTTCCTGTGTGGGAGAGGAAAACACAGAAAGGAAGTAAGAATCTGGCTGTCGCGGCCAGGCACAGGGCTCATGCCTGGGATCCCAGCACTGTGGGAGGATCACTTGAACTCAGGAGTTGGACATATGGTTAGGCTTTGTGTCCCCAGCCAAATCTCATTTTATGTCCCCACCCAAATCTCACTTTGTGTCCCCACCCAAATCTCATTTTGTGTCCCCACCCAACTCTGTGTCCCCACCCAAATCTCATTTTGTGTCCCCCCCCCCACCCGCCAAATCTCATCTTGAATTGTAATCCCCATCATCCCCATCATCCCCACTTGTCCAGGGAGAGCCCAGGTGGAGGTGACTGAATCATGGGGGCTGTTTCCCCCTTGCTGTTCTCATGATAGTGAGGGAGTTTTCACAAGATCTGATGGGTTTCCAAGGGACTCCTCCCCCTTCACTCAGCACTTCTCCTTCCTGCTGCCTTGTGAAGAACGGGCTCTGCTTCCCCGCTGCTGCCTTCTGCCATGATCTTAAGTTTCCTGAGGCCCCCCCAGCCATGCGGAACTGTGAGTCAATTCAACCTCTCCAAAAACACCCAGTCTTGGGTGGTTCTTTAGAGCGGTATGAAAATGGACTAATACACCCTGTCTCTACAAAAAAAAAAAAAAAAAAGAATTAGCTGTAAGTGGTTTCACCTAAAGTTGCAGTTCCTAAGAACCTGTCAACATTTCTGTGTATGTACCAATTTTGTGAGACATTAAAAAATAAAGTGGGTGAGGCTCTCCAGGTAAATTTTATAACTGTCTGTACATCCACAATTATCTCAAAATTAAAACTTTAATTTGCTTTTTAAAGTGAGTGAGAGGCTGAACTGGCATAGGGTTTATGGAGGCTGAGATGACAAGCGTCTGGAGGTCTGCTGCAAGGAGAAGGCTGAACTGGCATGGGGTTTATGGAGGCTGAGGTGACAAGCATCTGGAGGTCTGCTGGGAGGAGAGGACTGGAAGTTGAGCCCCGAGTCACTGTACAATGACCATGGTGGTGTCCTCCACATGGGTTGGGGTTGCTCCGAAGCCCACCGTGCCTTGAGCTGTGGATGGCAGGACGCACCACCACTGCAGACCTTGCTCCTGCCCACAGACAAGTGCTTCGACCACTGTCCCCAGCTCTTCAGCCACTCTAAACCTCATGCATCCGGTGTGGCCTTAGCCAGCCTGTGCATTTCAATCCCACCAGGGCCCATGTGCCTTTCCTCCTGCACCTGGAGGACCTGTGTTTGCATAACCTGCAGCCTAAACACTGACCTCCACCACCCTCAAAGGTGGGCTTAGGACCAGGGACAGGGTGCTCTGTGGTCTGAGGACACACTGGGCCCTGAGCTGAGCCCCTTTCTCACTGCAATTCTGCCTCTTTGGGAAAAGGGTGAAGGGGAGGGAGGGAGGAAAGAGGAAGGAAGGAGGGAGCAGGGAGGAGGGAGAGGAGAAGTCAGGAATCGGCAGGGCCAGGCAGCCTGGAGAGCCCAGGAGCTCAGTCCTCGTCTTAAGGTCACACCAGGTAGCCCAGCTTACGGGGACCACAGATGAGCACACTCCTTTCCTAGAGCGCTGTGTGACCCTGAGTAAGTTACTTGACCTCACCAGGACTCATCTGTGAGGGCAAATGAAGACATATGTCCCTGGTATCGTAGTAAGAAGAGACTTCGGGCCAAGTGCGGTGGCTTCCGGCCAGGTGTGGTGGCTCACGCCTATAATCCCAGCACTTAGGGAGGATGGTTTGGCCCCAGGAGTTCAAGACCAGCCTGGGCAACATAGTGAGATCATATCTCAAAAAAAATTTGTTGGCCGGGCACGGTGGCTCACACCTGTAACCCCAGCACTTTGGGAGGCCGAGGGGGGTGGATTACGAGGTCAGGAGATCGAGACCATCCTGGCTAACATGGTGACACCCTGTCTCTACTAAAAATACAAAAGATTAGCCAGGCGTGGTGGTGGGCGCCTGTAGTCCCAGCTACTCGGGAGGCTGAGGCAGGAGAATGGCGTGAACCCGGGAGGCGGAGCTTGCAGTGAGCCGAGACCACGCCACTGCACTCCAGCCTGGGCAACAGAGCGTGACACCGTCTCAAAAAAAAAAAAAAAATTGTTTTAAGGAAAAGAGATTTCAACCTGTCCTAACAGATACGAACGGCTCTGTGTGCAGAAGCAATGCCAGCTCACATGTCCTGAGTGTTCACCTTGGTCACTCATGCCCTACTCAGCCTCGAGGTGGGTGCAGCCCCCAACCCCTCACACAGATCAGGCACACAAGGCCCTCACTCTCCCTCCCGGCCTCACCCTGATCCAGCCCTGGACTTCCTACCGGTCCTCTGAGGGCTTTGGTCCCCCGCAGCTTGGGAGCTTCCCAAAAAAAGATGGCGGCCCCATCAGGCAGGGCCTTGCTTCATGGACAAGGAGGTGGAGGAGGAATTCAAGGGCAAACAGGCCAAGTTCCCTACCAATGCCTCCTGACACCCCAAGACCCAGACATGCCCACCTGTGACAAGGCTGAAACCACGGCTCTGAGGTGCCCACCCTCCAGGGGCACAGGAGCTCTGGGGTGCTGAGGTCTGACAGATGCAGACACCACATGAATGCCAAGGCCAGGGTGCCACCAGCCCTATGTCTGGGTATCCCCTTCCTTGACTTTCAAAAACCATCCCTTTAAGCAAATGGTTTACTTATTGGTTCCAAATATTGAACCCAAGGATTTCTGAGAATTGGCCATTTAAAGTCAGCCAGGTGCACCGGTCCAAGTGGGTGAGGTGACCACCAGGTCACACCAAGGTAGAGGATGCAGGAGAGGGGTCTGAGACCCCAGTCCGCCCTGGCTTCCTGCGGACTCTGTAGCCATTCCTCCTGCTCCAGGAACCTCCAGCAAACAAATGGCTGTCTCCCCAGCCTGTTAAAACTGGGACATGGGTGGGAGCTCCTGCCGAATGCCAGCCACCATCCATCCCATGGGTGACGGACATGAGTGAAGGGTCCCCACAGACCAGAGTGGGCCTGGCTGGCACCAACATGAAGCGGCAGGATGCAGTCACAGAGACACCCTGAACAACACCGGCCTCAAGCCCCACTCCTCGCCCACCTGCCACATGCCAGGCACGGCACCCACTCCCCATGGAAGGGCGGCCTGGAGAGCTGCTTGTTGCTCCCTCAGAAACAATCCTACCCGCTCCTTACCCAGCCCGATGTGGCCATCTGTCAATCACAGCCAAGGGCAGTTTCCCCGGGGAGCCCCTGCTTGTTCCGCAGCTGATGCCCACCTCCACGTGCACTGACGCCCACCTCCGTGTGTGCCAATGCCCACTTCTGCATATGCTGATGCCCACCTCCACGTGCACCAATGCCCACCTCTGCATACACCGACGCCCACCTCCACGTGCGCCAATGCCCACCTCTGCATATGCCGATGCCCACCTCCGTATGCTCCAATGTCCACCTCCACGTGTGTGCTGATGCCCACCTCTGCATACGCCGATGCCCACCTCCGCATGCTCCAATGCCCACCTCCACGTGCACCAATGCCCACCTCCATGTGCGCCAATGCCCACCTCTGTGTGTGCCGATGCCCACCTCTGCATATGCCAATGCCCACCTCCACGTGCACCAATGCCCACCTCGTGTGTGCTGATGCCCACCTCTGCGTATGCCAATGCCCACTCCACGTGTGTGCTGATGCCCACCTCTGCACACACCGATGCCCACCTCCGCATGCTCCAATGCCCACCTCCATGTGCACCAATGCCCATCTCCACATGTGCTGATGCCCACCTCTGCATATGCCGATGCCCACCTCCGTGTGCACCAGTGCCCACCTCCACATGCGCCAATGCCCACCTCCATGTGTGTGCTGATGCCCACCTCTGCATAAGCCGATGCCCACCTCCGTGTGCTCCAATGCCCACCTCCACGTGCACCAATGCCCACCTCCACGTGCGCCAATGCCCACCTCCACGTGTGTGCTGATGCCCACCTCTGTGTACACCGATGCCCACCTCCATGTGCTCCAATGCCCACCTCCACATGCAACAATGCCCACCTCCACCTGCACCAATGCCCACCTCCACCTGCGCCGGCCAGTTCTCCCTGTCTCCTCACACACCTATCAGATGCTAAATGCCCAGCCGGGAAGACGCTGAGTACATGGGATTGCCAGGTGCAGCTTTATGCGATCGTTTAAATATATCTTGATGGAGCTTCCCCAAAAAAGATGGCAGATGAAAGGTGCACGTTTCCTCTTTTCCCTCTAGCGACCTCTTGAACGACAGCAAAATTAAAATATATGCATATATACATCTACCACAATGACTAGAATGGCAGGAACACTATCTGAGATTTCTGGAAAACAGACAAAGACCTGAAGCACGGAATTTGACATTCGGACGAAGTATGTAGCAGCCCAGGATACGTGAAGCAGGTTCTCCCGGATCCAGGGAGGGAAAGGTTCGTGCTGCAGAGCCCCACAGGGCAGAGGACAGAGGTGGTGAAAGTCATCAAGATCCAGACCCGGGACCATAGGAGCTCAGGAGCCTGGGAGCTGAGCAGCCCCCCAAGGCCAGGAGCCCAGGTGTCCTGTGGCTGCTCCTTCTCTTCCCTTTTACAATGGAAATTCCCAAACTACACAAGAGTAGACAGAGTAATACAATGAATCACCAAACGCCCATCACCCACCCTCAACCATTATCAAAACGGAGCCAGTCCTATTTCATTTCACCACCACCCACTTCACACAGACACACACACACACACACACACACACACACACACACAGGATGGAAGCAAATCTCAGATACAGCATTTCATTCTAAATACTTCAATATCTATCTCTAAAATACACTTGTTAAAACGTAACCACAATCCCCATTATCATCTGCCATGAGTTGGATGTGGTTTGTCCCTCCTGAAATTTGATCCTCAATGTGGTGGTGTTGGGAGGTCCATGAATGTAACTTTTTATATTAATTAATATAATTCATGTTACATATACAACATACACATAACAGTAGGAAGATACACCATGAAAATATCTTAAAAAGAGACAAAAAGACAGAGAAAAAACATGTGTTTGTATATACATACATATAACATGTCTTATATAGATACACACATAACATGTTATATATATACCCACATATAACATGTTTTATATATATATACACCTATAACATGTTATATATATATATACACACACATAACATGTTATATACATATATATGTATATATATATATATATATATATATATATACCAAAAACATTCCAGGAGGCTCAATATCTGATTAACAGCAGTTCCAGAAGATAAAATAAAATAGAAACTTGACAGAAATAAAAGAAAAATTTCCCTAAACTGAAGAACATGAGTGTCTTGGTTGACAGAGCCCACAAGATTTTCAGTCCTAGTAAAAGGATCTCTTATACTGTACTTCCAGGGATGAGAATTTTCCAAAAGCTCCCACAGAGAAAAGTCAGGTCACCTACAAAGGACTGACAATAAGGATGGCTCAAACTTCTCAAAAGAAACACTAGATACCAGAGGACAATGAAACGAAGCCTCCAACATTCTGAAGGAAACTTCCTTTCAACCTAGACCTTTATACCCAGCTAAACTAGCATTCATGTTTGTAGTTATAATAAAGGCATTTCCCCAGTATACTTGATTGATAATTTTTAACTTTCAGAATTTACTTACAAAGCATAAAAGGCATAATTCTAGTTTTTTAAAAAATATATAAATATTATCAATATGGACAATGCAAAATGAAAAGTTCAGATAACAAAAAGGTAATACAATTTGAAAAGGAAAGCTAAGCAGGGTGGATATGTGAAGACCTTTGTCTTTTAAAATGGAGAATCGGCCGGGCGCGGTGGCTCACGCCTGTAATCCCAGCACTTTGGGAGACCGAGGTGGGCAGATCACGAGGTCAGGAGATCGAGACCATCCTGGCTAACACAGTGAAACCCCGTTTCTACTAAAAATACAAAAAATTAGCCGGGCATGGTGGCAGGAGCCTGTGGTTCCAGCTACTCTGGAGGCTGAGGCAGGAGAATGGCGTGAACACAGGAGGCGGAGCCTGCAGTGAGCCGAAATCGCACCATTGCACTCCAGCCTGGGCGACAGAGCGAGCGTCTCAAAAAAAAAAAAAAAAAATGGAGAATCAAAGAATACAGTTCACAATGAAATTGTAAAGGGGTTAGTGTATTATCTAAAATTTAGGATTTTAGAAAGGAAATAGTAAAAGATTTTAAAACGGTGATACAACTATACTGGGAAGATGGAGAGAGAAGGTGGGGTCATCTGGCATTGCCCAAAGTCAACAGAGGGTGTTGAAAATTTTAGTTATTATTTACTACCACTCTGACCCAAGCCAGCATTCATCTGTCATCTAGAATATTGAAATGGCTGTTCTTGCAGTTAGGGATTTTATTAAAGCATAAATCAGGTTTTTACTCCTGTTAATGACAAACTAAGTTGTTTAGATTGAGGTTTCTGGAGAGATCGACTAGAAAACCTTGATGAAAGGTTAAAAATATGTTTTTGAAAGCATCAGAGAGCTACCACAGCAGAGAAGAATTAATTACAAGGCCAATTTCAAGGAGAAGACAGAAACCCAGAGAGATGAACACAGCAGTTGGAACCACAAGAAGTGTCTACGACAAGCAGCCGAGAAGCTGACAGGCTGAGGTTTCAACAGATTTGTAGAGGTAGGAAAGATCAAAACTGGAACTTAGGGCCTGCCTAGGAAAAGAAATCCTAGTAAATCCTCCAGATTTTGTGCGTTGGCCCAGAAGATTTTGTGTGGACGCCAGAAAGAAAGATGAGCTGGGATTAAGCCAGCCTCCCTGGGACTGAATCTCAGCTCAAGTCATCTTAGTCCCTAATCGGATCAGGGTGATCCAGGATTGCTAGCACCCCTAGGCTAGCCATTTTTCCAAAGCAATTATACATTCTCTCAAAAGGAATACATCAGCCTCAAATTTTCTCTTTAATTTTTCATACGTAGTGTTGGAAACTCAATCAAAAATAACTCGGATACAAAGAGACAAGATCATGTAATCAAAACCCAAGAGAAGCAATAGACAATACAAAAAGATCCCCTCAGGGGATGCAGATCATGGAGTTAATGGACATAGACTTTAAAATAATTATGCTCAGTATGTTCAAGGAAATAAAAGATGAAATTGAGAACACTGGCACGAAACTAAGAAAAAAATGGTAAGGCACGTGGAAATGCTAGGATCAAAAAAACATAAAAATTGGAACTAAGAACTTGGTAGATGGGTTTAACAGCAGATGAGAAACACAAGGGAAGAAATTAATAACCTGGAAAATAGATGAAAATATCCAGACTGAAGTACAAAGACAGGAAAGGAAAGCAAATACAGAAAAGTGCTGAAGAGCACGTGGGCTATGGCAAAAAGCTCCATGCAGTGAGCCGAGATTGCGCCACTGCACTCCAGCCTGGGCGACCGAGCGAGACTCCGTCTCAAAAAAAAAAAAAAAAAAAAAGCTCCAGTTTATATGAATTTGAGTTCCAGATGGAGGGGAGAGAATATGGCAGAAGCAATGTTTGAAGAGATCATGATGAAGAATTTTCCTAAACTAATAAAAGACATCAGGCCACAGATTCAACAAGCACACAAACTCCCACGCAGGATAAACCAGCATAGCGTGGTAAACCACAGGACCAAAGACAGAGAAAAACCTAAAATGCAGCCAGAAAAAAAAGGCATTACCGGCCAGGCATGGTGGCTCGTGCCTGTAATCCCAGCACTTTGGGAGGCGGAGGCAGGCAGATCACATGAGGTCAGGAGTTCAAGACCAGCCTGGCCAATATGATGAAACCCCATCTCTACCAAAAATACAAAAATTAGCCGGGCGTGGTGGCAGGCACCTGTAATCCCAGCTACTCAGGAGGCTGAGGCAGGAGAATCACTTGAACCCAGGAGGCAGAGGTTGCAATGAGCCGAGATCATGCCACTGCACTCCAGCCTGGGTGACAAAGCAACACTTCAAATCAAAAAAAAAAAAAAAAAAAAAAAAGGCTGAGCATGGTGGCTCACACCTGTAACCCCAGCACTTTGGGAGGCCAAGGCGGGCGGATCACCTGAGGTCAGGAGTTCGAGACCATCCTGGTTAACATGGTGGAACCCCATCTCTACTAGAAAAATACAAAAAAAGTAGCTGGACGTGGTGGCATGTGCCTGTAATTCCAGTTACCCAGGGGGCTAAGACAGGAGAATCGCTTGAGCCGGGAGGTGGAGGTTGCAGTGAGCCAAGACTGTGCCACTGGCACTCCAGCCTGGGTGACAGAGTAAGACTCCATCTCAAAAAAAAAAAAAAAAAATACAAGACAGATTGCACACTCCCCTGCCCACTGGAACCCTCCAGTGGCCTCTGGTCTGAGTTGAAATAGAATTGTTTGTCAGCCAGCAAGGCCCTGCGTGATCTGCCCTCAGCCCCATACTTCTTGCCTGCCCCAGGGCTCTCTGCTGTCCTCCCACACGAAACACACTTCCGCCTTTCACTTGCAATTATCTGCCAAGGACAGCCTTCCCCAATGTCTCAGGGCTCCCTCCCTTCCCTCCCCAAGTCTCCACTGAAACGTGACCTTCTTGGTGCAGGAAACCCCTCTCAATATGCCTCTCCTCCCCCTCCAGGGCTCTGCGGTCCTCTCAGCAGGTGCTGCAATCTCACAGTTACGTATCTGACGCATTTTGCGTCTTAACCACGGTTATTGTCTGTGTCCCTCACTAGAATACTGCCTGGGCTTGATTCACTGCTAAATCTCTGGTGCTTAAAACAGCACCTGCATACAGTAAATGCTTAATATATATTTGTTAAATAAATATAAAAGAGACAAGATCATGTGATCAAAAATCAAGAGAGGCAACAGACAATACAAAGAGATCCCCCCAGGGAAAGCAGATCATGGAATTCATGGACAAAGACTTTAAAATAATTATGCTCAGTATGTTTGAGGAAATAAAAGACAAAATTGAGAACACTGGAACAGAACTAAAAGGAAAATGTTTTTGAAGCCAAATGGAAATGCTAGAATCCAAAAACATAATAATAAACAAAAAAATTATTTCAATTTTTGAAGAAAACAAAATTTGAAATTCACATCACAGAGTAACCCAGGATATATTAACAAAATTGTAAACACTTTCCTTCTTTTCTTACTTAGTATTTTATCTAGGCTTTGACTACAACCATGCAACAAAAGAAAAAGATGGGGAGGATAAGGAGGGGAGGGGGAGGAGAGCCTGCATATAAAAAAGAACCCAAAGAGAACACTTTTTTTTTTTTTTGAGACGGAGTATGGCTCTGTTGCCCAGGCTGGAGTGCAGTGGTGCAATCTCAGCTCACTGCAAGCTCCACCTCCCAGGTTCACGTCATTCTCCTGTCTCAGCCTCTCGAGCAGCTGGGACTACAGGCACCTGCCACTACACCCAGCTAATTTTTTTGTATTTTTAGTAGAGAACTGGGTTTTACCATGTTAGCCGGGATGGTCTCAATCTCCTGACCTCGTGATCCACCCACCTCGGCCTCCCAAAGTGCTGGGATTACAGCCACCACGCCCGGCCGAGAACACATTTTTTAAAGAGCTGAGGGAGGGAGGCCAGGCACGGTGGGCTCAAGTCTGTAATCCCAGCACTCTGGGAGGCCAAAGCAGGAGGATCACTTGAGACCAGGAGTTCGAGACCACCCTGGGCAACATGGTGAAACCCCGTCTCTACTAAAAATACAAAAATTAGCCAGGCGTGGTGGTGTGCTCCTGTAATCCCAGCTACTCGGGAGGCTGAGGCAGGAGAATCGCTTGAACCCAGGAGGCAGAGGTTGCAGTGAGCTGAGATCACACCACTGCACTCCAGCCTGGGTGACAGAGTGAGACTCTGTCTCAAAAAAAAAGAGCTGAGAGAGGAAGGGAGCGAGGGCTGAAAAGCGACCTGCTGGGTGCTAGGCTCAGTACCCGGGTGGTGGGGTCATCCACACCCTAGACCTCAGTGTCACGAAACATCCCCACATAACAAACCTGCACATGTACCCCCAAACCTAAAATAAAAGTTGGGGAAAAAAAGAAATTAAATAAGAAGCCATTAACAACAACAACAACAAATTTCAAGTGCTGAGCATTGGGATCAGAGTGGAATTTCTTCAGCTTCCTGCATGTTGCTGTAATGTTAACACAACACAAACAAATTGGAAGGAATTATGCCATAATAAAAGTAAACTATTGTGTGCTACTGTGCAGACATAAATACCACTAAAACCACCTAAATAAATAAGAAGTCCCAGAAGCAATGCCCCCACCAGCTGCACACCCAGAAGACGGGGCTCCTCAGGAAGGCGCTGGTGCTTCTCAGACACTCAGAGGCCTGATGCCTGGGGCTGTAAAAGAAAAAAAAAAACACCCGGCAGTCCTGTCTCCAGCTGCACGAATGGGCGCCAGCTCCAAGGCTGATGGGTCTCCAGTGCACCCTCCACAGCGGGCCCTGGTGGCTGGCGTCTCCACTGCCAGCCACCACAGGCTCCTCTCAGCCTGCACTTGGGAATCCTCCTTCCCAGTGGCCCATCGGCTCTGCTGCAAATCCCACCCAAAGGGTACCGTGCCCACCCACCCTGGCCAGTCGGCTGCAAATCCTACCCAAAGGGTCCCGCGCCCACTCACCCTGGCCAGCCAGCTGCAAATCCTACCCAAAGGGTCCCGCGCCCACCCACACTGGCCAGTCTGCTGCAAATCCTACCCAAAGGGTCCCGCGCCCACTCACCCTGGCCAGTCAGCTGCAAATCCTACCCAAAGGGTCCCGTGCCCACCCAAACTGGCCAGTGGAAATGGGTTTCCATCCATGAAATGAGCCCGCAGGTGATGGGGAAACTCGGCCAGGCCAAGATCAGGAACTCTCTGCCAACAGAGATGTCTCCTCTAAAAGCAGTGAGATTCCAAATCCCCTGCCTGGTCAGGAGGGGTGCAGGAGGGTGGCTTTGATGGAGAGGGAGTGCCTCCACTCCCACGGACGAAGATGCAGCCAGGGCCCCCCAGCGCACCACAGCCATCCAGGGAGAGCAAACGAAGCGGAGAGCTGGGCATTACCGGTGGATCCATGTCCACACGCCCTTCCGCCTATACGCAGTCCTTTCCAACAGCCCAAAGTGAGGTGGACGCCCTGCCGTGTGCTGAATGGCATGTGGCCTCCATCCAGGTCTCCACGGAGCTGTTGGAAGCCCAGTGCCGTGACCTCACATGGTCAAAAGCGGCTCCTCGTGGACAAAACCCCGGGGAGAGGAATCCAGGGCACTGAGGGGATGGACCACAGGGCTCTACAGACACCAGCAATCACCTCCTGCGGAGGACGGTGCATCCCCTGAACTCCCTGCCAAGTAAACACCTCATCACTTTCTGGTCACCATGACAACAGGCTATCTCACAATCTCTCAGAATGACACAGAGGCCTCCCAGGAGCTGCGAGTCCCTTGCTCACATCCATCCCCAGGCTGAATCACTGGGAGACGGAGATCAAGGGTGAGACGCTGCAAATACGTTCTCGAACCTTTGCGTCCTTCTAACCGACCTCAGGGATCGGCTGTATGGGACCCGCTCCTAGGGAAATCATCACATCGTCATCCACTGCTCCTATACAAACCAGGAGGTCTCACTGGAAATGGCAGGTGGGCTGGGCGCAGTGGCTCATGCCTGTCATCCCAGCACTTTGGGAGGCCAAGGCAGGCAGATTACCTGAGGTCAGGAGTTCGAGACCAGCCTGACCAACGTGGTGAAACCCCATCTCTACTAAAAATACAAAAATTAGCCACGTGTGGTGGCGCACGCCTGTAATCCCAGCTACTTGGGAGACTGAAGCAGGAGAATCAATTGAACCTGAGGCGGAGGTTGCGGTGAGCCGAGATCGCGCCATTGCACTCCAGCCTGGGCAACAAGGGCGAAGCTCCGTCTCAAAAAAAGAAAGAGAGAGACAGAGAGAGAAGAGAAGAGAAGAGAAGAGAAGAGAAGAGAAGAGAAGAGAAGAGAAGAGAAGAGGAGAAGGCAGGTGCATCACAAGTGAGGGGCTCTGGGCCTTTGTTTGTAGAAATAGTAGCAGTAATAGAGTTGGCAGGAACCTGAAGCCTGGGAGTTGAGAGAGGTCGGTTGGGACTGCTCCCCCAACTGTGGTGCAAATTGTTTATACCAACACTGAGGCTCTGCAGTCGCCTGGGAGAGATAGAAACTTCAGGCAAAATTGCACTCATACCAGAGTAATTTTTCGGCAGTTCACATTGCCTCCTGGAAGGTGGGGAGGCAGGAACACAGCCGGAGGCCGACCCTGGCACTCAACGCCGGTTCAGTCAGGGAGAGGGTAAGAGGCAGGACAGCCCTGGACAGGGAAGGGCAGGTTCTCAACCCGATACTAGTAAAACCTGGGGCTTCATCCCAGATGCCCTGCAGGCTGGAGGGGGCTGAGAAGAGGAGTTTGTTTGAGCAGGTGAGTGGGATTTTTTTTTTTTTGAGACGGAGTCTCGCTCTGTTGCCCAGGCTGGAGTGCAGTGGTGTGATCTCGGCTCACTGCAACCTCCGCCTCCCGGGTTCAAGCAATTCTCCTACCTCAGCCTCCCGAGTAGCTGGGACTACAGATGCCCGCCACCACGCCCAGCTAATTTTTGTGTTTTTAGTAGGGACGGGGTTTCCCCACGTTGGCCAGGCTGGTCTCGAACTCCTGACCTCAAGTGATCCTCCTGCCTTGGCTTCCCAAGGTGCTGGGATAACAGGCGTGAGCCAGTGTGCCCTGCCGAATTTTTTTTTTTAATTGAGGTAAAAGTCATATAACTTAAAGTTAACTATTAACCATATTAAAGTGCACAATTCAGCCATGTTGACACATTCACCATGCTGTGCAACCACTACCTCCATCCAGATCCAGGACCTTTGCAGACCCTGTGCCATTCAGTAGCTGCCCCCTAACATCCGCCCCAGCCCCCGACAGCCCCGAATTGGCTTCCTGTCTCTATGCGACTGCCTGTTCCTGCTACTTCACAGAAGCGGAATTGCACAGTGTTTGGCCTGTTGCGTCTGGCTCACTTCATTGACGTTATGTCTCCCGGATTCGTCCACACTGTGGCGTGTGTCAGGTGCTTCACTCCTTTCTGCAGCTGAGGGACTTCCCTTGTGTGGAGAGGCCACAGTTTGTCCTCTCGAGCTGATGGACGTGTGGGGTTTTCACATTGTGGCTCCTGTACGCAGTGCTGCTCCGAACGCTCATGTAGAGGCATGTGTTTGAAGACCTGTTTTCAATTCTTCGGGGTATGTACCTAGGAGTGGCACTGCCGGGTCCTGTGGTCACTGCATGTTTAACTTTCCCAGGAAATGCCAAGCTTTCTTCCGCTGTGGCTGCACCAACTCACATTCCCGACAGCAGCGCACGAGGGTTCCACGTCCCCCACACCCCCACAACATCCATCTTATGTTTCATTTTTGGTTTTGTTTTTAATACGGACAACATGCATTGGGTTTGGGATGTACTGCCTTTGAGATAACAGTAAGACTTGGACTCGGCCAGGCCTGGTGGCTCACGCCTGTAATTCCTGTACTTTGGGAGGCCAAGGTGGGTGGATCATGAGGTCAGGAGATTTGAGACCATCCTGGCTAACACGGTGAAACCCTGTCTCTACTAAAAATACACAAAAAGTAGCTAGGCGTAGTGGCGGGCACCTGTAGTCCCAGCTACTTGGGGGGCTGAGGCAGGAGAATGGCGTGAACCCGGGAGGCGGAGCTTGCAGTGAGCAGAGATCGTGCCACTGCACTCCAGCCTGGGCGACAGAGCAAGACTCCATCCCAAAAAAAGAAAAAAGTGAGACCCAGACTCAGGAATGGCCCACAGAGAACTAGAGTTTAGACCCGGGACCAAGACACAAGCTCCAGGGTTTAGACCCCGGACCAAGACATGAGGTCTTGTCTGGATGCTCAGCTCCAACAGATCCCACAAAGCCATCCCCAAAGAGACAAGCCTGGAGCCAGAGTAGCTTGCCAAGGAGAGAAGGATGTGGGGCCTCCTTTCCCTAATGCCCAGGCCCCAGGCAATGTGCCTGGCGAATTCCTACATAACTTCAAAGCCTGTTTCAATGCCACCTCCATAGGAAGGCTTTGGGTCCCCTTCCCCTTCCCCTACCCACCTGCAGTGCAGTCTGCTCAGACCTCTGTGAGAGCTCACATCACGTGGCCCCCACATGACGTGCTGCACGAGTTCATTACCCCCATCTCAGAGACACAGTGCTGGGTGCACTCTAGAACCGGGCCAAGGGCCGGGCATGGTGGCTCACACCTGTAATCCCAATGCTTTGGGAGGCCAAGGTGAGCGGATCACCTGAGGTCAGGAGTTCGAGACCAGCATGGCCAAAATGGTGAAACCCCATCTCTATTAAAAATACAAAAATTAGTCGGGCATGGTGGTGGGCGCCTGTAATCCCAGCTACTTGGGAGGCTGAGGCAGGAGAATTGCTTGAACCTGGGAGGTGGAAGTTGCAGTGAGCTCGTGCCACTGCACTCCAGCCTGGGGGACAGAGCAAGACTCCGTCTCAAAAAAAAAGGAACCAGGTGAACAAATGAGAAATGAATGAGCGAATGAACAAAAATGTAGTTGGGACAGAAGTCAGAGCCCCATGTCCTCACGTGTGACTTTATATAGTGTGAGCTAAATAAACCGTCATGACCACGACGACCACTCAGCTACTCACAGTCGCTCTGTGATCGGCAGGTGCAGGGACGGTTTGGGGGCTGAAGACGCGGGGTCAGAGGTGGCCGGCAAGAAAGGGAGGATGATCTCTGCCAACCACAGCCCAGAATGTGTCCCAGAATCGAGCAACCCGACCCTGGGGATTGTCCTGGTCCTGTCCTATCCCACACGGGGATGAAGTACAGAC
>NW_026652299.1:662584-666002 GCF_009828535.3 Hylobates moloch
GGCCAGGATTTTGAGACCAGCCTAGGTCACAAAGGGAGACCTCATCTCTATAAAAATATTAAGAAAATTAAAAATTAAATTAGTAAAATAAAAATAAAAATAGAAGATGAAGACGCAAGTCCCAGTAAGGCTAGGGGCAAAGTGTACACAGGAGGGTGTGAGCACAGGTGAGGGCCCTGCTCACCTTCAAAAGCAGATGGCATGTCTATATGTATGCACATGTGCACATCTAGGTAAGTATGTATGCGTGTATCTAGGTAAGTACGTGTGTGTGTGCACATCTAGGTACGTATGTGTTAGTGTGTATCTAGGTAAGCATGTGTGTGTGCACATCTAGGTAGGTATGTGTTAGTGTATCTAGGTAAGTACACGTGTGTGTGCACATCTAGGTACACGTGTTAGTGTGTGTTTATCTAGGTAAGTACGTGTGTGTGTGCACGTGCACATCTAGGTACATATGTGTTAGTGTGTATCTAGGTAAGTGTGTGTGTGCACATCTAGGTACGTATGTGTCAGTGCGTGTATATCTAGGTAAGTACGTGTGTGAGCATATGCACATATGTGTGAATGTGTACATATCCAAGTAAGTACCTGCGAGTGTGTGCACATCCAGAGAGGTACATGCATGTGAGCCTGTGCACATGTAGTTAAGTACGTGTGTGAGTGTGTACACATGCATGCAAACACACCCCTTACATCCGTCACTCTCGGAGTAAACTAAGTATGTCCAGGTGTGTGCACAGCTATGCATCTGGGTAAGTGCGTGTGTTTTAATGCATGTGCACACACGACTCCACGTACCCTCCTCCTCGGTGGCAACGGTACATCCTTGCCTGTGTGTGTGTGTGTGCATCTGGACGAGTGTGTGTACATGTCACTCACACACACGTGCACTCACTCCCTCACTCACCATGGCAGCTGTCCCCCCACCCCACCTCTCCCTACGCAGCAGCAGCAGGTGGGGATTCAGCCTCTCCCTCCTGGAGGGCAGCACCCCAGCTCCGACCTGCCACACACAGGGGCACCAGCCTTGCAGGGCAAAGGCGGAGAAGCCTGAGTTCCTAGGACGGAGGACGAGAAAGAAGCAGAAGGGGGGATCCACCATCAGAGCCAACCCCAGGAGAAAGCGGCACCCTGCCCCAGCACGCCAGGCGCCAGGGCCCACAGGCAAGGCGGGAAGGGTGTGGCCTCAGAGGCATGCCTGGGTTTGCGCCCAGCTCCATGACTCTCCCTGGCTGACTGTGGGGAAGCCGCGTTCTCTCTCCAAGCACCCATTTTCTCATGTGTAAGATGGGAATGTAAATATCTCATCTGGCCAGGCCTGCGTGAGAATTCGATGCGATAAAGTATGCAAAGCACCACGTGCCATCTCAGTGTTCCTGCACTGGGAGGCACTGACTCCCAAAGCAGGAAGGCACTGACGGTCAGGGCCCCTCCCAACGCAGGAACACCCGGGGTAGGAAGGGTAGAGGTCACAGCTGGAGGAAGGAGTGAGTAGTTACCTCCTCAGTCCATCACGCACTGTCATGCTCACCAAGTAGTGAGCTGGGAGGGCCAGAGGGCACTAAAGACCCTCCCTCCCTGCAGAGCTGGGACTTGGTGTTGGAGCTCAAGCTGAGATCGCCTCCTCTGAGCTCACCCAAGACAGGGCTGTGGTGAGAGGCTCTCTGAGGAAGCAGCTGTGGCCCTAAAGCAAGTGCTGAAGAGCGGCCAGCTGCAGGAGGGGTGGGGAGGACGTTCCGGGTGACAGGACAGTGCTGGCCGGAGCCCTTGGGTGACCATGGGCTGCAGTGGACAGGCAAGCAGGGGCCAGACCCCATGACACAAGAAGGAGCTTTGATTTGTTAGGAGAGCATCGGATAGGTTTGGGAAGGTTTTAAGAAGGGGGAGCAGTTCAATTTGTGGTTCTGGAAGATGGCCCCAGCTGTGACTGATGTGGAAATGGAGCACGACGCCCGATGGGAAGCAGAGAGGCTGCTGCAGTCATTCAGCCAAGGGGACCGCGGCGTGGGCCAGGGAAGGGGTGGCAGGGAGAGAAACAGGCATATCTGTGTGCCAGAGGTAGGATCTCTCTTGGATGGAGAATGTGAGATAAATCCCAGAGGAGAAAGGACAAAATGGGGGTCCCCGAATTCCATGAACTGATACAAGTGTGAGGTTCAACTCCAAGTTTCATATGCACGGAACACAGAGAACCATAGAAAAGGTGCCGAGGACTGAGCTGCAAGCAAAACAATGTCCAAGTCCCAGACCAGCCCCCAAGCAACCCACACAAGGGTGCACCCAAGCAGCACCTCAAAGGCTTGGAAACGGAACTCGTATTGGCATCGTCACCCACCAAGGGTGAGAGAGAACTTGCAGCCTGGACCTCGTCAATTGATTTCCTGCTAAAACAAACAAAAATATCAACATTCTCTCTCCATAGGATTTTAATGGGACCCAAAGCTTGACAACATAATATAGAAAATGTCCAGGATATAATCCAGTTACTTGACAAATTATTCAACATATCAAGAACTACGAAAGTCTGGCCAGTTCTCAAAGGAAAAGACAATCCATGGCTGACAACCTTCAGATGCTAGAGATGACGGGATTATCAGGTTAACACTCTAAAGCAGCAATTTTAACTATTTTCCATGAAGTGAAGGTGAACACTCTTGGAATTGGTGGGGGAATTATCAACAAAGAAATCAAATTTATTTAAAAAGAAAAAGAAGAAAGGAGGAGAAGGAGAACAGGAGGAGGAGTAGGAAGAGGAGGAACTACCAAATAAATTTAGAACTGAAAAATAAATACAAATTTTAGAACTGAAAAATAAAGTAACAGAAAATTTTAAATTCACTAGATGGGATCATTTGCAGAATGGATATGACAGAGGAAAGAGTTGGTGAGTTTGAAGAGAGATCAACAGAAATCATCCCACCAAAAGGACGGGTGGGCAGACCATAGTGGCTCATGCCTGTAATCCCAGCACTTTGGGAGGCTGAGGTGGGTGGATCACCTCAGGTCAGGAGTTCGAGACCAGCATGGCCAACATGGCTGAACCCCATCTCTAATCAAAATACAAAAATTAGCTGGGCATGGTGGTGTGCGTCTGCAATCCCAGCTACTCGGGAGGCTGAGGCAGGAGAATCGCCTGAACCCAGGAGGCAGAGGTTGCAGTGAGCCGAGATCGTACCACTGTACTCTAGCCTGGGCGAGAGAGCGAGACTCTGAAAAAAAGAAAAGAAAAGAAAAGAAGGAGAGAAGGAAGGAAGGAGGGAGGGAGGGAAGGAAGGAAGGAAGGGGAAGGAAGGAAGAAAGGAAGGAAAGAGAGAGAGAGAAAAAAAGAAAAAGAAAGAAAGAAAGGAGAAAGAAGGAAGGAAGGAAAGAGAAAGAAAGAAAGAAAGAAAGAAAGAAAGAAAGAAAGAAAGAAAGA
>NW_026652299.1:666012-684869 GCF_009828535.3 Hylobates moloch
AGAAAGAAAGAAAGAAAGAAAGAAAGAAAGAAAGAAAGAAAGAAAGAAAGAAAGAAAGAAAGAAAGATTGATTTAACAGAGCCTCAGGGACTTGCGGGAAAATATTTAAAAATCTAACATTTATGTCACTGGAGTCCCTGAAAGACAGGAAAAAGAGATTGGTACTGAAAAATATATTTGAAAACATGATAGTTGAAAACTTCTCAAATATGTTGAAAGGTATAAATATTCAGATTCAAGATCAAAGGAAAACTGAAACTCAAAGAAAATCAAACTCAGACACATTGTACTCAAACTCTAACAAACTAAATACACGGGGAAAATCATGAAAGAAGCCAGAGAAAAGAAACATAAAACAAAGCAAATGAGGATTCAAAAGGCTGATTTGTCATCAGAAACCATAAAGAACAATGGGAAGACATCTTTAAATTGCTGAAATAAAATCACTCTCCACTCAGAGTCCTGTATCTGTAAACATATCCTTGTCCTTCAGGAATGAAGGCAAACCAGAGAGATTCTCAGATGAAGGAAACTTGGGATCTGTCACCAGCAATTCCGCTCTAAGAGGAATGCTAAAGCGAGTTCTTCAGGCTGGTGGGGGAAATGATTCCAGAGGGAAAGAAAAACACTTTGGGAACCACGGAACAGCGACAGAAATGGTAAATATCCAGATACATCTTCTGGACTATTTGCCCCTCTTAAATTACTTAAAATACGTGAAAGTGTTAAAAGTAAAAATTATAACATTGTCAAGGGAGTGGGGGAAGGTTCAACATGTGTAAAGGTGATACATACAACAACCAGAAATAATAAGGGGAAGGTAAACGGGCCTACGCGATGGAAAACTTGTACATTTTACTTGAAATGGTAAAATATTAACTCTAAAAAGTCTGTGTAAAGTTATGTATGTATATTGTAATGCTTATAGCAATCACTTAAAGAAAACAGTAAAAAAGACAGTAAGTACTAAAAAATAATCAAATAATCTAAAAGAAGGAAGGAAAAAAGAAACATAGGAAGAAAAACCAGAGAAAACAAATAGAAAAATAATTAAATGGTAGACCTAAATCCAACCATATCAATAATTACATTAAATGTATATGATCTATAAATGAGGCAAGATATATAAAAGTAACTGTCTTAAAAAAAATGGTTGAAAACTTGCCAAATTTCTTGAAGGACATAAATTAACATCAAGATTTGCAAAGGGAAACAAGACAAACTCAAAGAAAATCACATTAAGATGCATCATAGGCTGGGTGTGGTGGCTCATGCCTGTAATCTAGCACTTTGGGAGGCTGAGGTGGGCAGATCATGAGGTCAGGAGATTGAGACCATCCTGGCTAACACAGTGAAACCCCATTTTCACTAAAAATACAAAAAATTAGCCAGGCATGGTGGCAGGCGCCTGTAGTCCCAGCTACTCGGGAGGCTGAGGCAGGAGAATGGCATGAACCCAGGAGGCAGAGCTTGCAGTGAGCAGAGATCGCGCCACTGCACTCCAGCCTGGGCAACAGAGCAAGATTCCATCTCAAAAAAATGAGTAAATAAATAAATAAATAAAGACGCATCATAATATATACTATACTATATATACTATATGTACTACATATATAGTAATAAATAGTATTTTCTTTTTTAAAAAGTGAATAATCAACACACCAATTAAAAGAAACTGTCAAATCATATAAAAAATGAAAACCAAGTATATGCTATCTATAAGACACACACTTTACTGATATAGCTAAAATAAGAGGATAGAAAAAGATTAATCCCACAAATTCTAATAATGTGGCTGTATCAATATCAGATAAAGCAGACTTCAGAACAATGAAAATTATCAGGAACAAAGAGAAACATTGAATAATGATAAGAGGGTTTATTCACCATGAAAACATAGCAATCCCAAATGTATATGCAACTAATAACAGAGCTCCAAAACACATAAAGCAAAAACTGATAGAATTAAAGGAGAAACAGACAAATTATAATTGGAAGTTTCAATGCTGTTCTTTGGTAGTACGTATAGCAAGGAGCCAAAAAAAATCAGCAAGAATGGGCCAGGCGCGGTGGCTCACGCCTGTAATCCCAGCACTTTGGGAGGCTGAGGTGGGTGGATCACAAGGTCAGGAGATCGAGACCATCAATCTCCTGTGGCTAACACAGTGACACCCCATCTCTACTAAAAATACAAAAAAAATTAGCTGGGCGTGGTGGCGGGCACCTGTAGTCCCAGCTACTTGAGGCTGAGGCAGGAGAATGGCACGAACTTGGGAGGTGGAGCTTGGAGTGAGCCGAGATCACGTCACTGCACTCCAGCCTGGGCGACAGAGCAAGACTCTGCCTCAAACAAACAAACAAAAAAATCAGCAAGAATGCAAGAGACCCTAACCTGAACAACCCCTCAAACAACCAGACCTCACCAACATTTCCAGAACACACCACCCAACATTTCCAGAACACACCACCCAACATTTCCAGAACACACCACCCAACAGCAGCGCACAGTGTTTCCAAGGGCACGTGTGACATTCACCAAGATAAAGCATATGATCAGCCATAAACCACACCTTAACAAAATAAAGATTCAAAACCATACAAGCTATGTTCCCTGACCATAATGAAATTAAACTAGAAATAAATAAGAGAGATATCAAAAAAAATCCCCAAATATTTGGAAATTAGACAACAAATTTCTAAATAAGATGGACCAAAGAGGAAATCTCAAGGGAAAATGGAAAATATTTCGAGCTAAATAGAAAATGAAAATACAGCATATCAAAATCTGTGAAATATAGTTAGAACAGTGCTTTAGAGAAAAATCTGTAGCATTATATATTTCTATCAGATAAAAAGCCTTAATCATCTAAAATTTCACCTGAAGAAATTTTAAGAACAGATAAAACCCAAAGACTGCAGAAGAAATGAAATAATAAAAATAAGAGGAGAAACCAATAAAATCTAAACAAAAATAGACAAAATCGATGAAATTAAAATCTAACTCTTTGAAAAGATCAGTAAAATTGATAAACTTCTAGCCAGACTGAGCAAGCAAAAAAGAAAAGCCAGAAATTACCGTCTCAGGAATGAAATAATACAAACACGACAGACATTAAAAGGATGAGGTAATATTACTCTATATTGATAAATTTAACAACTTAAGTGAAACGGAACAATTCCTTGAAATATACAAACTATGGCCAGGCGCGGTGGCTCATGCCTGTAATCCCAGCACTTTGGGAGACCGAGGCGGGTGGATCACTTGAGGTCAGGAGTTCGAGAGCAGCCTGTCCAACATGGTGAAATCCCGTCCCTACCAAAAATACAAAAATGAGCCAGGCATGACGCCTGTAATCCCAGCTACTCGGGAGGCTGAGGCAGGAGAATCACTTGAACCCAGGAGGCGCGAGTTGCAGTGAGCTAAGATCGCGGCACCGCACTCCAGCCTGGTCAACAAAGCAAGACTCTGTCTCAGAGTAAATAAATAAATAAACAAGCCACATACTAGAAGAAAATATTTTGTAAATTAAATATCTGACAGTTTATAAAAAATTCTGAAACTCAGTAGTAAGAATACAGACAACCTAATAAGAAAAATGGACAAAATACACGAACAGACACTTCACCGAAGAAGATATTTGAGTGGAAAATACGCGAATGAAAACATCCTCAACAACTTCAGTCATCAGGAAACGTAAAATACAACCGCTTTAGGGCTGGGCACGGTAGCTCATGCCTGTAATCCCAGCACTTTGGGAGGCTGAGGCGGGTGGAGGACCTGAGGTCAGGAGTTCAAGACCAACCTGGCCAACATGGTGAAACCCCATCTCTACTAAAAATACAAAAATTAGCCGGGCGTGGTGGCACATGCCTGTAATCCCAGCTACCCAGGAGCCTGAGGCAGGAGAATCGCTTGAAAATCACCTGAACCCGGGGAGCAGAGGCTGCAGTAAACCAAGATCACGCCACTGCCCTCCAGCCTGGGTGACAGAGCAAGACTCCGTCTCAAAAAGAAAAAAGAAAAAAAAAAAACACTTTAGGTGCCACCATATACCTATTAGAATGGCTAAACGTTTTTTAAAACTGACAGTATCAAAGGCTGCTGATACTGAGGAACAAGAATCACGGCTGCTTGAAACACAAGATAGGACAGACATTCTAGAAAACAGTTTGGCAGTTTCTTATAAACATACCCTTACCCTATGACCCAGGAATCTCACTACTAAATATTTACTCAAGTGAAATAAAAACCTGCTTCCACATTAAAAACCTGTAAGACGAATATTTACAGCAGCTTTATTTGTAGTCGGCAAAAACTGGAAAGGATCCAAGTGTTCCTAGACAGGGTACAGGACAGACAAGCTGCAATCCATCTATGCAACAGAACACTGCCAGCAATAAAAATGCAGGACCTGTTGATGCAGAAAAACACAGATGAGGCGGGCACTGTGGCTCACGTCTCTAATCCCAACACACTGGGAGGCCGAGGTGGGTGGATCACCTAAGGTCAGGAGTTCAAGACCAGCCCGACCAACATGGTGAAACCCCGTCTCTACTGAAAATACAAAATTAGCCGGTCGTGGTGGCAGGCGCCTGTAATCCCAGCTACTCGGGAGGCTGAGGCAGGAGAATTGCTTGAACCCAGGAGGCAGAGGTTGCAGTGAGCTGAGATTGTGCCACTGCTCTCCAACCTGGGCAACAAGAGTAAAACTCTGTCTCAAAAAAAAAAAGAAAGAAAGAAAAGAAAAACAGATGAGCCGGGCGTGGTGGCTCACATCTATAATCCCAGCACTTTGGGAAGCCGAGTGGGGATGATCACTTGAGCTCAGGAGTTTAAGACCAGCCTGGGCAACATGGTGAAACCCCGTCTCCATAAAAAATACAAAAATTGGCCAGGTGTGGTGGTGGGCACCTGTACTCCCAGCTACTCAGGAGGCTGAGGTGGGAAGATGGCTTGAGTCTGAGAGGTGGAGGTTGCAGTGAGCTGAAATCATACCACTGTACTCCAGCCTGGACAACAGAGCCAGACTCTGTCTCAAAAAAAGAAGATTGATGGCGTCATTTTGGATAATCTTCGGAAAGATCACATCTTGCTCGGGAAACTCTCATGCTGTGTTTTGCCATCAAATAAGGACTTTTTTTTTTTTTTTTTTTAGGTTTAAGCCGCGACGCCCTGTTACCCAGGCTAGAGTGCAGTGGCGCGATCTGGGCTCACTGCAACCTCCACCTCCTGGGTCCAAGCAATTCTCCTGCCTCAGCCTCTCACTGGGACTACAGGCACCCGCCACCATGCCCAGCTAATTTTTTTTTTTTTTTAGTGGAGATGGGGTTTCACCGTGTTAGCCAGAATGGTCTCAATCTCCTGACCTCGTGATCTGCCCACCTTGGCCTCCCAAAGTGCTGGGATTACAGGCGTGAGCCACCACGCCCGGCCCAAATAAGGAATATTTTGTCTGCTTAAGTCTCCGCCATAGAAGAACTCACTCATGAAGCCCAGAGCACCAGTGTCCCAGCCTGGACAGCACTCCAAGAGCTGGGCCATCCCTGCCGGCCTGTGTGGCTTTATCCCAGGTGCTTTATGAAAGCCTCACAAACATGCACCCTGCTTGGGATACAAGTGGAGAAAAACCCTCCATCAGAGGCTTCTGCCGCCACTCAGCCTTGGCTGGCCTCGAGGGGGTGGCCCAGACCTCGCCCTCTCCACCACGGCTGCCGCCCTACCCAGAGGCACACTTCCCGGTTCTATTGCAAACATTCCACAGCACCTCACTGGTCCAGAGAATGCAGCAGAAAATGAGACTCCATGGAATTTTAGGGCCCTGTTAGGCGGTTTATATTTGGGGATCTCAGCTCCATTTGAGAATCCATCGCAAGCTAAGGGGAATTCTTCCCAGTTAAACGCACCCACATGTAGAACATGCATGCGACTTCGAAGACTTCACTAAAGCTCCCCAAAGGCCTGTCCCTATCAGCTACTGCAGAAAACAAACAAAAATCACCTGTAATCATACCCTGAGACACCACTCTTATCAACATTTCGGTGGACGCCCCTCAGATTTTTTTCTTTGCATATAACACATTATCATTGGCATCACTTTTGACAAAAATGGAATTGTACCATAGATCCTATCTTGCAACCTGCTATTTTCACTCAGCAATGGCTTGCTGTTGGAGGAAGGCCTGAGAAAAACTGCCCTGCCCACGCCCAAGAAGGCCACTGGGATCCATGAATCGTGTCCCCAGAAATAGATGCTCTGGAGTCCTAACCTCAGAACCTCAGAAGTTGACCTTACTTGGAGGCAGGGTCTTGACAGAGGTGATGAAGTTACAAGAGGTCATTGGGGTGGCCTTGGTCCAGGATGACTGGTGTCCCTATGAAAAGGGGAAATCTGGACACAGACACTGACAGGGGGCAGAACACCATGTGAAGATGAAGGCAGGACCCACGATGCGTCTACCAGCCTGGACCACCCAAGATTGCCAGCACCACCCAGAGCCGGGGGAGACACAGAACCTTCTCTCACACAGACCCAGAAGGAGCCATCCCAATACACCTTGATCTCGGACTTCCAGCCTGGACCACCCCAAATCGCCAGCACCACCGGGAGCCAGGGGAGACACGGAACCTTCTCCCACACGAACCCAGAAGGAGCCATCCCAATACACCTCAATCTCGGACTTCCAGCCCGGACCACCCAAAATCACCAGAACCACCCAGAGCCGGGGAAAACACAGAACCTTCTCCCACACGGACCCAGAAGGAGCCATCCCAATACACCTCAATCTCAGACTTCCAGCCTCCAGAACTGTGGGAGGAGACATTTCTGTTTAAGATGCCCGGTGTGTGGTACAGTCATCCCCTGGTATCCATGGGAGATGGTTCTAGAATCTCTAAGGATAAACAGAACCCATGGATGCTGAAGTCCCTGATATAAAATGGTGCCGTATTTGCATGTAACCTACACACATCCTCCCACATACTTTTTTTTAAAATTTATTTTTGAGACAGACTCACGCTCTGTTGCCCAGACTGGAGGGCAGTGTCGCAATCAGCTCACTGCAACCTTCGCCTCCCCAGTTCAAACAATTCTCCCGCCTCAGCCTCCCGAGTAGCTGGCATTACAGGCACACGCCACCACACCCTGTTAATTTTTGTATTTTTAGTAGAGATGGGGTTTCGTCATGTTGGCCAGGCTGGTCTCCAACTCCTGGGTGCAAGTGATCCACCCGCCTCGGCCTCCCAAAGTGCTGGGATTAAGGCGTGAGCCACCATGCCTGGCCCCAATTTTTTTTTTTTTTTTCTCTGAGACAGAGTCTCCCTCTGTCGCCCAGGCCAGAATGCAGTGGCGCATCTTGGCTCACTGCAACCTCCACCTCCCGGGTTCAAGCAATTCTCCTGCCTCAGCCTCCTGAGTAGCTGGGATTACAGGTGCCTGCCACCATGCCCGGCTAATTTTTGTATTTTTTGTAGAGACGGGGTTTCACCATGTTGGTCAAGCTGGTCTCAAACTCCTGACCTCATGATCCACCTGCCTCGGCCTCCCAAATTTCTGGGATTACAGGTGTGAGCCACCGCGCCCACCAGCCCCAATATTTAATACTTAGAGAAAAAAAAAAACAACTCAATTGTCCATTCACTCATGGGAGAAAGGTTGAAAAACCTTAGTATAACATTATGCAGTCACTTAAAGTGAGGTCTTTAAACAATATATAACAAATGAAAAATACAAAATATAAATTGCATCTATAACGTGACTACAACTACGAGTTATGTACATATGTATCCATGTATGTGTGTGTGTGTGTGTGTGCATGTGTGTGTGTATGTATTTCTGAGACAGGGTTTCGCTCTGTTGCCCAGGCTGGAGTGCAGTGGTGTGATCATGGTTCACCATGGCCTCAAACTCCTGGGCTCAAGTGATCCTCCCACCTCAGCCTCCGGGTAGCTGGGACCACAGGGAGGTGCCACCACGCCCAGCAAACTTTTTAAATATTTTTGAGAGACAAGGTCGAATCCCTGACCTCAAGCGATCTTCCCACCTCCACCTTCCAAATGCTGGGATTACAGGTATAAGCCACCGTATCTGGCCTGCGACTATGTTTTCATAAAAACAACATCTGAGGGGGAATTTGGTGGAGAGGACTACAGAGCATTTTCATTTCTTCTTTCCACTTCCAAACTTTTCAGATTTCCCTTAATAGGCATGCATTACTTTAAAACGTTTTTGCGTGGACTGCTTCCAAGGGAAGAGTTACATTCACTCCTTTGGGTTGGGACTATGTGATCACAGGAGGCCCCTGTCGAAAGCATAAACGCCGCTGGATGGGGACCTGGTGGCTCACAGGCGCTCAAAGGCAGATCTTAGCCTGAACTCGGTTTCCCAAGTTCCCATTTGGTCCCCAGGAGAGATGGGCACAGGGAATAGTTAAGTTGTGATAAAAGGACCAAGAGGAGAAACCTTAGGTGATACGCAGAGAGCCTGGGGTGGGGCCCAGAACAAGGATCGGAGGAGCCCACGGCGAGGGGAGGGGACGCAGCAGGGGGTGTCACAGGGGCTCCTGTCCCAGCCTCCACTTCCCAGTCACGCACTTCTACGAAAAGAACCCAGAAGCAGGAGGCCAGGAAGGGGGTGAGAGGCAGCATTCCCGGAGAGAAGAGCGCAAGCAGGCCTGAACTTCTCCCTGACCACACGTGCCGAAGGGTACTTTCCTCTCCCACTGCTGCAAGACCAACGTGGAATCCGACCTCAAATCCCACATCACCTTAGCCATGGGAGCTATTTTCTTTTTCCTTGTTTTTTTTTTGAGACGGAGTCTCGCTCTGTCACCCAGGCTGGAGTGCAGTGGTGTGATCTCAGCTCACTGCGGCCTCCACCTCCCGGTTCAAGCGATTCTCCTGCCTGAACCACCCCAGTAGCTGGGATTACAGGCGCCCACCACCACACCCAACTAATTTTTGTATTTTTAGTAGAGAAGAGGTTTCGCCGTGTTGGCCAGGCTGGTCTCAAACTCCTGACCTCAAGTGATCTGCCCGCCTCGGCCTCCCAAAGTGCTGGGATGACAGGTGTGAGCTACCCCGTGGGAGCTATTTTATCCCAAGTGGTGACAGCATCTATAACTAGGCCTGGCCCTCATCTCGGTTCCTCAAGCTGAAAACTGTCGCTGAGCCCCGCAAGCTACCGAAACACCTGGACCTAAAACCCTGAACCTCCTTCTACAAGAGCTCTGAAGACCTGGAACCCCCTGGAAGCAGAAGGGGGAATTCTGTGGCTCAGAGGACCCCGCCTGGGGGCATGAATCTCGGGAGACCAAACAAGGGCCGGTGGGCCCCAGGTCGGCCTCTCTCCCCGCACTTCTGGAAGGATCTGCAGGATGGCAGACAGTCTCTGGGGCACCCAGCCTTCGAGGACCACGGAATGGAGGGAAGGTTTCTGCGGCTGCCGCCTCTGCCCCAGGACACCTGCGAAGGGAAGTAGCGGGCGGTAGGGGCCACTCACCTTCTCCAGCTTCTCGAAGTGCTCCCGGAGGAACTTCATGGGGCGCTCGGGCTTGGAGATGCAGAGGTGCACGATGCAGTCTTTGAGGACCTGCTGGATCCCGTGCAGCTGCACGTACAGCTCACAGCCCTTCAGGCTCTCGTCCTCCTCCGAGGGGCAGGCGGGCGGGGAGGCCATGGCGAGGGTGGCTGCTTCCTTCCTGTCCAGAAAACATAGATCCCCAGGCCTGAGAGCTGCCCGGGGCTGCGCGCCGGATAAACGCAGGCGGCGTGAACCAGGCTTCTCCCAGGAGCGTGGAAGAAAGTCACTGATTCTGCATTTGTCAAAGATCTTTCATGCTGTGGGGCCAGGTGAGGTGTTAAAAGTGACGACCCCCAGAGCCTTCCCTCCCAACAGACCCCGGCAGGGGTGGAGGGGACTCAGGCAGGGGTGGAGGGGGCTCAAACAGGGGTGCACGCGGCTGAGAAGCCCCTTCTGCAGTTCTGAGGATTGAGGGTGGGAAGAGCGGGGGGGCCCGGCGCCCTGAGGGTCCAGCCCAGGGGTTCCAGGGCCTCGCCCTCCTCCATCCCCCCTTTTTGGGGGCACTCATGTGAAATGTGAATGCTGGGGGCCCCTGCGCGCGGCCTCAGGGGAGGGAGAGATGAGGGTGAGACTGTGGATGGGCTGGGCGGGCCTCTGCACAGGCAAAGACAGAAACGCAGGTAAACAAGAGAAGCCGGCAGTGGTGGGGGGGTGGGGTGCGGGAGAACAAATGCGGCGGCCGCGCAGCGAAGTCACCATGGCCAGGCCAGGCCCGCACCGCACCGCGGGGCGCAGGACCCCAGCCCCACGCCAAGCCGCCCCCGGAGTGCCCAGACCGCCGCGCCCACCCAGAGACCCCACGCCCCCCGCCCCCCGCCCCAAAGCCGGCCTCAGCACCGGCGAGGACCCTCCCGGGACCCCTGACCGGGAGCCCCAGGCCCGGCCCCGCCCCGCGCGCCCCACTCCCGGCGGGACCGAACCCTTCCAAATGTCCGCATTTCCGGGGGGCCTCCCAGGCCCGGGGGTCCCGGCGCAGACCCCAGCCCAGCCCCGCGTACCTGGATGCGCGGCGCCCAAGGCCAGGAGGAGGCTGCGCGGCGACGCGGGGCGCGGGGACGGCTGGCGAGCGAGCAAGCGGGTCCCCGCACTGCAGCGGCGCCGCCCTCCACGCCCGCCCCCGCGCCGCGCGCAGCTGCTGCACCCCCAACGCCGCCCGCGCGGGCCTGCAGCCCGTCTCCCCCCGACCGCCTCCCCGCGGGCCCCCCAACCCCGGCCCCCCCAGGCTCTCCCCGCCCCCGCCCCATCCCCCACCGGCGCAGGTTCAGGCGCAGCGCAGCCAGGACCCCCTGTTCTCGCCGCCCCCCGCCCCCTCCAATCAAGACCCGGAGTCGCTCACTCCGGCTGGTGCAGGCCGCGGGGCCGCCTGTGATGGCCCGGGCACCCCCCCCCCCCCGGCCCCGTCACGACCACCGCGGCTGCCTGAGCTGCTCACAGCTGGGGGGTCACATCCCTGCGTCTGCAGGACAAACCCGTACCCAGCAAGCATGCCCATTCCCTGGGGTCTCGCTCTGCCTTAGTGGCCAGAGAGGGTGGCCAGGTGGGCCCAGCCCGGCTTCCCCAGGTGACTCCCACCACTTAGGCACACCAGCTTCACCCCGATGCCCAGTGGGAAATCGGGACCCTCCTAAATTCTTTCCCACCTTTCCTGGGGGTCCAGAGGTCACGGAGGCCTAGGAGGAGCCTCTTGGTGACGGTCCTAACCCACAAGCCCAGCCCTGCAGGAAAGGGAATCAACCTCATCCTCCTACCACACACCGTTGCCCCATCCTGCAGGGGTGGCGGCAGAAACTCCATCTCCCCTCCCCAGAGGCTCCAAATGCCAGGAGGGGCGTAGACAGTTCAGGCTGTTAAGGAGATGACACCTGCCTCCCTGTGCACACTCATCTGTCCACCCCCGGGGTCCTCCACCCACCTGCCCAGCCCCCGGGTCCTCCACTCACCTGCCCGGCTTCCCTGTTGCCTACTCACCTGTCTCCCACTCTGCTGCCCCATCTTCACCTGTCTCCACACTCACCTGTACACACTCACCGTCTCCCAATCAGCCCTCCCATGCTCACCTGGTCCACATTCACCTGTCCAGCTTTCTTGTTCATTGCTCAGCTGTCTCCCACTCACCTGCCCCATGCTCACCTGGTCCACACTCACCTGCACACTCACTGTCCCCCCCCCATGCTCACCTGGTCCACACTCACCTGCACACTCACTGTCCCCCACTCAGCCTTCCCATGCTCACCTGTTCCCCCACTCACCTGCCTGCACAGGCACTACACAGGTCACCAGCCCTGCCCAGCACGCTCCCCAGCAGGGCTGACATTGCCTCAGCCTCTTCCTGCCAGGGTGAATGTAAACCAAGTAGGCCACCATCGGGGGTCAAACACGAAGGTCCTTGGTCCTCAGCCCTCACCCTCAGCACCCACTGGCCCCAGCCCCGTCTCAGGCAGACCTGCATTTGTCCTGAGACTTTCTCAGGGATCCAGGCCCAGTCTCTGAATCAGAACTCCATCCCACAAGCCACTCAGACCTCTGGCTCTCCCAGCCCTGGCCTGCCTGGAACTGCTGCTGACCAGCAGTACCATCATGTGCTCCCTGGGGCCCCTCCACTCCCTCCTCCTCCTCCTCCTCCAATTACTCCTCCTTCTCCAGGGTGGACTGGTGAGGACAGCAAAAAGGACCCAGGTGTCACCTAACCAAGGCGATGTCTCGCTTTGGGGGCAGATGCTCCAGGCCTGGCTGCTTCTCTCCCGGGCTGTCCTGGGGTTCTCTGGAGACTCCCGGTAAAGACTTCCCCCACACCGTGCCTCTAGAGGAGAGTGGAGGCCCCTCTCTCGCTGACCTCACAGGACAGCCCTCTGATCCCAAGGCGCACACACAAGCCCTCCTTCTGCTGCAATACCTCCTCAGGCTGAGCCTCCTTGCCTGCATCCTTTTGAGACAAGGATCTCCCAGGTTTGGGGGCTGGCAGCATACACGTGGCCAGCCAGACATGCGGCCCCTGGCCCCACTGAGCTGTGACGTCTGCTGAGCTCCTCTCCTCATTGCCACGACGGCAGCTCCCTCTGCCTCTCACTTTCACACTTTTCCCTGCCACTCAGGTCCCTGTTCCAGTGGCCCCCACCCCCCACAAGGACTCCCTCTCCAGACTGGCTCTGGTAGAAGTGCGAGGCATGACCCCCACCGCCCCAACCTGCAGACAAGTTTCTGCCTGACTCCCAGGCCTCTCTTGCTGTAGCCTTACTGGCTTGAGCCAAGGGCAGACGCTTCCTTAGTGTCCTGCTCACTCTCTGATCGTTCCCAGAGGATGAAATCAACACAGAAGTGGGAAGAAACAGGATCCTAGAGAAATGCAGCCACGGCCGTCCTCAAACCAAACCTGAAGCCCTTCCCGTATCTGGACTTCCCAATTATGTTCATCAGTAAATACCTTTGGCCGGATGCGGTGGTTCACACCTGTAATCCCAGCACTTTGGGAGGCCGAGGCGGGTGGATCACCGGAGGTCAGGAGTTCAAGACCAGCCTGGGCAACACAGCGAAACCCTGTCTCGACTAAAAATACAAAATTAGCCGGGTGTGGTAGTGCATGCCTGTAACCCCCAGCTACTCAGAAAGCTGAAGCAGGAGAATCACTTGAACTCCAGTGAGCCGAGATTGCACCACTGCACTCCAGCCTGGGCAGCAAGAGCAAATGAAACTCCATCTCAAAATAAATAAATAATAAATAAATACCTTTTACTGCCTAAGCCAGTTGGCTTTTTGCTTTTTGTTAGTTGTCCCTGAGAAAATCCGAGTGAATACACTGCTCATCTGACACAATCCCCCCGAAACACACACCGACAACCCCATTAAATGCTCCTGGATGAAGACACAGGGAGGGGTCTGGTGAGCTCAGAGGAGCTGTGCTTGGTCATCAAACATGTGGACGTCAACAGGTCGGTCGCCACCCTGCTACCCGGTGACAAACCCTGGCTGTCACACGGTGCCCAAGCAGCTATGCCCTCGACTGAAAATGTGCCTCTGGTGACTGGGTTACCCATTCAGAAGTCCCAGTAAATCATGCATCTCCCCATAGGGAAGGACCTACCCCCCCATGCTGGACCCTGTTATTCTTCCCAGCAAAGGTATTCACATTTCTAAGCCCTGTGGGGTCTTACTTCACCCCTAGAATGTGCCTGTAGGATTCATCATGACTAAATGTACTTACAGTGACCACACTTTGCAGAACTCCAACCAAAGAGCCACATTTTTTTTTTTTGAGACGGAGTCTTGTTCTGTTGCCCAGGCTGGAGTGCAGTGGTGTGATCATGGCTCACTGCAAGCCCCGCCTCCCAGGTTCACGCCATTCTCCTGCCTCAGCCTCCCAAGTAGCTGGGACTACAGGCACCCGCCACCACACCCAGCTAATTTTTTGTATTTTTAGTAGAGATGGGGTTTCACCATGTTAGCCAGGATGGTCTCAATCTCCTGATCTCGTGATCCGCCCACCTCGGCCTCCCAAAGTGCTGGGATTACAGGCGTGAGCCACCGCGCCTGGCCGAGCCACATTCTTTATGCTTTTTTTTTTTTTTAAATCTTTTTGTTGTTGAGACAGGGTCTCACTCTGTCGCCCAGGCTGGAGTGCAGTGGTGTGATCATAGCTCACTGCAACCTCAAATTCCTGGGCTCAAGCCATCCTCCCACTTCAACATCCACAGTAGTTGGCACTACAGGTGCGCACCGCCACACCTGGTATTTAAAAACATTTTTTTTTTTTTTGTAAAGACGGGTGGGTGGGTCTCGAACTCCTGGCCTCCAACAATCCTCCCACCAGCTTCCCAGAGTGCTGGGACTACAGGTATGAGCCACCACACCCGGCCCGAAGCCACATTCTTTTCCCAATCACCACATACCTCGCACCTCTAAATTTTGCACTATCAGCTCCAATTCACCCTCCAAGATTCAACCAAAATGTTATGCAGGGAAATTCCCTAAGGCGCCAGCACTGCCTCCTGAGGGCCCGGGGCTCCCAGCACTTCTTCTCGGTAGCTCTCATCACACATGCAATTGAATAATGACGGCAAGGCTGCTGGCTTAATTGCTGTCTCCCTGCTAGGTCAAAAGCACCAAGTATGCATGGATGGTGTTTGTCTTATTCTTTATTCACTCTGCATGGCAAAGAGACCAACACAGATATTTTCTGGGGTGCAGAAAGGAAACAAAGATTCTTTGTTAAGCTGCTCTGGCCACTGGGGAGGCTGCAGCGTGTGGTGGTTTGAGATGGGATCTGTAGGTGGGCTTCCTGGGCGTGGCTCCTGAGCCTTCCCAGGCCAGCTGCATTCACTGAGCAACGTCCGTAAACTCCCTGAGCTGAGGATAGAGGAGAAACTGCATGTGATCGAGGCCACTCATCCTCAAATCTAGGTGGATGTACGAGGAGTGAGGGCCGAGAGGCTGAGCATGGAGCATGCAGCACAGAGGAGGAGCCCAGGAACCGTGAACAGTAATAATTATTCTCCAGCCGGGTGCGGGGCCTCCCATCTGTAATCCCAGCACTGCGGGAGGCCAAGACAGGCAGATCACCTGAGGCCAGGAGTTCGAGACCAGCCTGGGCAACATGGTGAAACCCCATTTCTACAAAAAATACAAAAATTAGCCAGGTGTGGTGGCGTGCCTGTAGTCCCAGCTACTTGGGAGGCTGAGGCAGGAAGACCACTTGAACCCGAGAGGCGGAGGTCGTAGTGAGCTGCGAGCATGCCACTGCATTCCAGCCTGGGCAACAGGAGTGAAACCCAGTCTCAAAAAAAGAAAGAGAGAGAGAGAGAAGGAAAGAAAGAAAGGAAAAGAAAGGAAAAAGAAAAGAAAAGAAAAGAAAAAAGAGAAAAGAAAAGAGAAGAACAACGTGACCAGGCATGGTGGCTCATGCCTGCAATCCCAGGACTTTGGGGGGCCAAAAGAGGAGGATCACTTGAGTCCAGGAGTTCAAGACCCGTCTGGACAACAGAGCAAGACCCCGTCTCTACAAAAAAATACAAAAATTAGCCAGGCATGGTGGTGCACACCTGTAGTCCCAGCTATTCAGGAGGCTAAGGTGGCAGGATCACCTGAATGCAGGAGTTCGAGGCTGCAGTGAGCTATGACTGCGCCACTGCACTCCAGCCTGGGCAACGGAGTGAGACCTTGCCTCAAAACCACACACCCACACACACAATGTTCTCTAATATTCAAGTTTTGCATTGTTCACTATGTAGGTAAGGGATGCATAATTTCACAGAAAATTTTGCCACAAACCTCAACAGTCTTCTCTACACATGGCTCTTGGGTGTAGTGGGCACTCTCAGATGGCCACAGGGTCCCTACCTCCCAGTGCTCATGCCTGTGGGGTACCGTCCCTTTGAGTGTGTGCAGGTCCTGAGGCTCACCCCTGCCCAGTGGGGTACAGCAAAGGTGAGGAATGGGCATCACATATGATTCATGGTAACATCTGCCTTGCTGGGGAACTCTCTCCCTTGCTGGCTTTGAGGAAGCCAGCTGCCGTGTCATGAGTGGCTGTAAGAGGACCCCGTGGCCAGGAGCTGAGGGCAGCCACCAGTCCACAGCCAAGGAAGTGAATGCTGGAAACAACCAAGTGCACTTGGGAATGGACCCTTCCTCAGTCGAGCCTCAGATGAGAACGCAGCCCCAGAATGGATTGCAGCCTTCAGAGGACCCAGTAAAGCCATGCCTGGACTCTTGACCTACAGACAGCCGGCCCCAGGCCTTCACTGCGGGAAGCTTTGTGTGTGTGTGTGTGTGTGTGTGTGTGTGTGTGTGTGTGTGTACACACACACACATATACATACATATATATATATATCTCCTCTTGCTTCAGCCTTTTTTCTTTTTCCAGACAGAGTCTTGCTCTGTCACCCAGGATGGAGTGCAGTGGCATGATCTCAGCTTACTGCAACCTCTGGCTCCTGGGTTCAAGCGATTTTCCTGCCTCAGCCTCCCAAGTAGCTGGGACTACAGGTGGGCACCACCACTTCCAGCTAATTTTTGTATTTTTAGTAGAGACGGGGTTTGACCATGTTGGCCAGGCTGGTCTCGAACTCCTGACCTCAGGTGATCCGCCCGCCTCAGCCTCCTAAAGTGCTGGGATTACAGGCGTGAGCCACCGCACCCGGCCTGACCCATTTTTAACTCTAGAAAATGTGCCTTCATTATCCCTTCAAATACCTCCTACTCCCCACTTTTCTTCTGCCTTCCTGCGACATCTATTCAACAGATATTAGCATTGTTGCTTCTGTTCTCCACATCCCTGACCTTTCCTCTTACATACTTCTTGTTCCTGTTTCCTTTTGGTAAGATACAGAACTTCATCTCTTTTATAGGCTTTTTTTTTTTTTTTTTTTTTTTGATGAGATAAGGTCTCGCTCTGTCGTCTAGGCTGGAGTGCAGTGGCATGATCACAGCTCGTGGCAGCCTCAACCTTCCTGGCCCAAGTGATCCTCCCACCCCAGCCTCCTGAGTAGCTGGGATTACAGGTGCACCCCATCACACCCAGCTTATTACTTTTTCTTTTTCTTTTGAGAAGGAGTCTTGCTCTGTCGCCAGGCTGGAGTGCAGTGGCCCAATCTCAGCTCACTGCAACCTCCGCCTCCCGGGTTCAAGCAATTCTCCTGTCTCAGCCTCCTGAGTAGCTGGGACTACAGGTGCCTGCCACCACACCCGACTAATTTTTGTATTTTTAGTAGAGATGGGGTTTCACCTTTTTGGCCAGGCTGGTCTCGAACTCCTGAGCTCACGTGATCCACCCGCCTCAGCCTCCCAAAGTGCTGGGATTACAGGCATGAGCCACTGCACCCGGTCATAATTTTTTTTTTTTTTGTAGAGATGGGGGGTCTCACTATGTTGCCCAGGCTGGTCTCAAACTCTTGGACTCAAGCAATCCTTCCACTTCAGCCTCCCAAGTACCTGGGACTACAGGTGTGAGTCACTGCAACCAGCTAAGTTTTAATATGTTTTTGTAGCAACGAGGTGTCACTATTTGGCCCAGGTGGACTTGAATGCCTGGCCTCAAGCGATTCTCCCATCTCAGCATTCCAAGGCCTGTTTCATTTGTTGTAACGTATTGGCCCTCCTCTCCTACTGCCCTGCTTCTGTCATCCAGTTTATAGCTATTCCGTCTGGCAGTGTGTCTGGGGAAAGGAGAGAGGTCATGACTCCTCTGGGTATTCATGCGGTTGCCACCACAATGCAGGTACTTAACTGCACCAGCACCACAAGGCTCTCTCCTAGTGACCCTTAATAATCACGCCACCCCATCCCTAGCCCCTGGAGATCAGTCATCTGTTCCCCATCTCTGTTACTTTATGGATGTCATACAAACAAAACCACAAAATATCCCTTTGGGATTGGTTTCCATCTGCATGATCTTTTAGAGGTTCGTCCAAGTTGTTGCACATAGCAATTGTTTCCATTTCTGAGTAGAACAATTGTCTAATCTCCACGTGTGAAGATTTTCCTGTTATCTGCTGTTGATGGTAAGTTTGATTCCATTATTGTCAGAGAAGGCATTCTGTGCAAGTCTTTTTTTTTTTTTTTTTTTTTTGAGAGGGAGTTTCACTCTTGTTGCCCAGGCTGGAGTGCAATGGCACAATCTTGGCTCACTTCAACCTCCGCCTCCCAGGTTTAAGTGATTCTCCTGCCTCAGCTTCCCGAGTAGCTGGGATTACAGGCGCGCACCACATCACACAGCTAATTTTTTTCCATTTTTAGTAGAGACAGGGTGTCTCCACGTTGGCCAGGCTGGTCTTGAACTCCTGACCTCAGGTGATCTGCCCGCCTCGGCCTCCCAAAGTGCTGGGATTACAGGCGTGAGCCACCACGCCCAGCCCTCTGCACAAGTCTTTTACATTTGCTAAGGTTTGCCTTATGGCCCAGGATATGGTATATCTTGGTCTCTGTTCTGAGGACACTAGAAAAGAATGTGAATTCTGTGATTGTTGAGTGGTGTGTTCTGCAAACGTCAATTAGATCCTATTGGTTGATGGTGTTGCTCTGCTCTACCTTCATGACTATCTGCCTAGTTATTCTAGCAGCTGCTGAGTTGGGGGCTGGAGTCGTCAACTGCAACAGCAGGCTTGTCTCTTCCTCCTTTCAACTCTATCAGTGTCTGCTTTATACATGCTGAAGGTCTGCTGTTTGCTGTACACACATTTGGGATTGTTGTATCTTCCCACTGGGTTCTTTTATCATTACATAATGTACCTCTTTTTCCCAAGGAATTTCAACAGCCACTCCCGCTTTTTAAAATTAATGTTTACA
>NW_026652299.1:685269-749526 GCF_009828535.3 Hylobates moloch
CTCCTGCCTCAGCTTCCCGAGTAGCTGGGATTACAGGCGCGCACCACATCACACAGCTAATTTTTTTCCATTTTTAGTAGAGACAGGGTGTCTCCACGTTGGCCAGGCTGGTCTTGAACTCCTGACCTCAGGTGATCTGCCCGCCTCGGCCTCCCAAAGTGCTGGGATTACAGGCGTGAGCCACCACGCCCGGCCCTCTGCACAAGTCTTTTACATTTGCTAAGGTTTGCCTTATGGCCCAGGATATGGTATATCTTGGTCTCTGTTCTGAGGACACTAGAAAAGAATGTGAATTCTGTGATTGTTGAGTGGTGTGTTCTGCAAACGTCAATTAGATCCTATTGGTTGATGGTGTTGCTCTGCTCTACCTTCATGACTATCTGCCTAGTTATTCTAGCAGCTGCTGAGTTGGGGGCTGCAGTCGTCAACTGCAACAGCAGGCTTGTCTCTTCCTCCTTTCAACTCTATCAGTGTCTGCTTTATACATGCTGAAGGTCTGCTGTTTGCTGTACACACATTTGGGATTGTTGTATCTTCCCACTGGGTTCTTTTATCATTACATAATGTACCTCTTTTTCCCAAGGAATTTCAACAGCCACTCCCGCTTTTTAAAATTAATGTTTACATGATACACTTTTGCCATCCTTTTACTTTCGATGTGCCTATGTTGTTATGTTTGAAGTGAGTTTCCGCATATAGTAGACATCATATAGCTGGGTCAGGTTTTTTTTTTTTTTTTTTTGAGACAGTGTCTCGCTCTGTTCCCCAGGCTGGAGTGCAGTGGCACCATCTCGGCTCACTGGATGCTCCACCTCCCGGGTTCACGCCATTCTCCTGCCTCAGCCTCCCTAGTAGCTGGGACTACAGGCGCCCGCCAACACGCCCGGCTAATTTTTTGTATTTTTTAATAGAGACGGGGTTTCACCGTGTTAGCCAGGATGGTCTTGATCTCCTGACCTCGTGATCCGCCCACCTCGGCCTCCCAAAGTGCTGGGATTACAGGCGTGAGCCACCGCGCCTGGCCAATAGCTGGGTCAGGTTTTGTATCCACTCGGCAAACCTCTGTCTTCTAATTGGTGTGTTTAGGCCATTTACATTTAAATTAGTGATATATTAGGGCTTACACTTGCCATTTAATCATGTTCGTTCTCTCATGCTTTACTGTGGGATACTTGAATGTTTTTTAGAATTCCACATTATGTTTTTGAGGATATCACCATACACATATGCAACTCATCGGTCTATTGGCATCTGTGATTTTCCACCTCGAGTGAGTGGAGAAACCTTCCTTCCACTTAAGTCCCTAACCCTTCTCACTGTTAAATACCTGGTTGTAGATATTTCCTCCGCATACATCACACACCACATCAGTGTTGTAATTTTTGCTTCAATCATCAAATATGATTAAAGAAACTCATGAGGTGAAAGATGGTCAGTGACACTGACTTCTATTTTTATCCAGTCCATTGTTCTCAACTTTCTGGAGGCCCCAGCCCTCTTCTGTTAAAATTATCTTTCTGGGCCGGGCACAGTGGCTCACGCCTGTAATCCCAGCACTTTGGGAGGCACTGAGGCAGGCGGATCACCTGAGGTCAGGAGTTCAAGACCAGCCTGACCAACATGGAGAAACCCTGTCTCTACTAAAAATAAAAAATTACTCGGGTGTGGTGGCACATGCCTGTAATCCCACCTACTCAGGAGGCTGAGGCAGGAGAATTGCTTGAACCTGGGAGGCAGAGGTTGCGGTGAGCCGAGATCATGCCATTGCACTCCGGCCTGGGCAACAAGAGCAAAACTCCATCTCAAAAAAAAAAAATTATCTGTTTACAGGGTATCCTTTATGCATTCCTTAAAGGTAGGTCTGCTAGCAATAAATTCTATTAGTTTGCCTGAGAATATCTTTACTCCTCCTCCATTCCTGAAGGATAGTTTTGCTGGGTAGAGGACTCAGTCAATAGCTCTTTCCCCTTTACGGTTGAACAACGGCAGGTCACTTCCTTCTGGCCTTTTGTGGTTTTGGTTAAGAAATCTGCCTCCATTCGAATTGGTGTTCCTCTCTAGGCAAGACATCATTTCTCTCTGGCAGTTAGTATTTTTCCTCCTTCTGTCTTTAGTTTCCAGGAGTTTGTGATGTGTCTTAGTATGGGGTTTTTGGAGGGCTTGTCCTATGAAGGCTTGTTCAGCTTCTGGAATCTGTGGATTTATGTTTTTCATTGAATTGGGGGAGTTTTCAGCCTTTTTTTTTTTTTTTTTGAGATGGAGTCTTGCTCTGTCACCCAGGCTGGAGTGCAGTGGCATGCTCTCGGCTCACTATAACCTCCACCTCCTGGGTTCAGGCAATGCTCCTGCCTCAGCCTCCCCGAGTAGCTGGGATTACAGGTACCCACCACCACACCCGGCTAATTTTTGTATTTTTAGGAGAGATGGGGTTTCACCATGTTGTCCAGGCTGGTTTCAAACTCCTGACCGCAGGTGATCTGCCCACCTTGGCCTCACAAAGTGCTGGGATGACAGGCATGAGCCACCGCACCCGGCCTGGTTCTTATGACTGCTTTAAAATTCTTGGCAGATGATTCCAACATGTGACCTATCTTGGAATTCACAACCGTTACCTTACCACGTTCAGGTTGTGGCTTTCCTGGTTCTCGGTATGATAAGTGATTTCCAGATGTATCCTGGACATTTGGGTTATGACGTTTGGAGACTCCTGGTCCTACTCTATTTTACCAGGCAGTTGCTCTGTTCAGGTTCGGGGTGTAGATTTCAGCCTATTTTTGTGGTCTGTCATTCCAACAGCAGTTTCGTTTTCAGAGCCCTGGCACTGCCCTCCTCGTCTGCTTTATTCTTCTGGCTCTCCTGGGACTGCTGCTCCTTTCCCATGGGTGCCGCCTGCAGGAGTGAAAGGTACCTCCCTGGGTCGCCTGGTGTCACTGGGCTACCTTTTGCTGTGTCAGGACAGAACATGATCATTCTGGGTCTCTTTGTGCTACGAGAGGAAGGGCATATTTCAGGCTCCTCTGACACTACCTGTGCAGACTGTCCACTCGAACCCCAGTTGCACAGCACAGGTTAATGCACCTGCAGCAGCTTTAAAATCGGCCCTGAAAGCAGACTGTGGGGTGGAGGTGGCAGCTACCCTCTAGGTCTCTGTTGGGCGTCCCCTTTCCCAGGGCTTTGGCCAGAGAGAGGAGGCTTTTCTTGGAGAATTTCTGTCTGTGCCTGTTAGCTGTTCTGGGCCACAGGCTTCCCTGGGGACTAGTGCAGGAACATATGAGAGAAAAAGAAAACCCAGGGGACCCACCACCTTCCTGTTCCTCCAGTCCAGAGGTCTCCAGCCTCTCTGTCAACTCTCAAGCTCCTTTCCTCGTCACCTGCTATGTGCAGGGTATTTTGTTGTATTTCAATGGGAAGAGCAAGGAAAAGTGAAGTCCCACCACCGCAATTCAAGCACTTATTATTTCTCATCTTCACCACTGCCACAGCCTTCCGAGGGCTCCCGAACAACCCATTCAACAGAAGCCAAAGGGGTCCTTGAAAAATGCAGACTCGATCTTGCCAATCTCCCACCTTGAAATCCTTAGTCCCCCATGTTTTAGGACAGAGGCCCCATGGCCTGGCCCCACCCATCTGCTCACTCCCTGCCTGCTCCCGTGACCAGGGTCAGCCTCCCTCCCTCCCTGTTTGCTACCTGGGGCTGCCATAACAAAGCACCCTAGGCTGGGCAGCTGAATGAAATAAACCGATTTCTCAAGATCAGGGTCAGGGCTGGCTCCTCCTGAGGTCTGTCTTCATGCTCATACTGCATTCTCCCTGTATGTACATCTGTCTCCAAAATTTCTCCTTTTATGAGGACAGCAGTCATATTGAATGAGTGCCCAACCTGATGACTTCATCTCACCTCAATCACGTCTACAAAGACCTTGTCTCCAAACAGGGTCACACCCTGAAGTATGGGGGTTAGGACTTCAGCATATGAATTTTGGGGAGACATCATTCAGCCCTAACACTCCCATGAGGACTTTGCCCATGCTATTTCCTCTGTCTGCAACACTCCCTGTCTCCCACCTCCGCCCTTTCACCTGGCTATGTGATGTGGTTTGGCTGTGTCTCCACCCAAATCTCATCTCGAATTGTAGCCCCCACAATTCCCACGTGTTGTGGGAAGGACCCAGTGGGAGGTAACTGAATAATGGGGGCAGGTCTTTCCTGTGCTGTTCTCATGATAGTGAATAAGTCTCATGAGATCTGACGATTTTATACGGGGGAGTTTCCCTACACAGGCTCTCTCATTCTCTCTTTGCCTGCTGCCATCATGTAAGATATGACTTGCTCCTTCCTGCCTTCGGCCATCATTGTGAGGCCTCCCCAGCCGTGTGGAACTGTGAGTCCACTAAACCTTTCCTGTATAAATTACCCAGTCTCGGCTATGTGTTTATTAGCAGCGTGAAAACGGACTAATACACTGTGTTTACTTACTCTTCATATTTCACCTCTGCTACCATTTGTTCAGGAAAGCCTTACAAGTCTAGTTCAACATTCCTTGACGCTCATTCTTTCAGGACCATTGTGGTTAAACATATTAATTTATCTTTCCATTAAGGGCTATCTCATCCTGCAAGACCCGAAGATCTGGGAGAGCAGGGACCGTGGCCAGTTTCTGCATCATTGTCATCCTGTCCCACGTGTTGCAGATAGTGCCTGGTCAAACAAATGCCTGTTGCAGGAACCAATGAATGAAGATTACTGAATATGCTACATAACGACATTTAAGAGGTACAAATGGGCCGGGCGCAGTGGCTCACGCCTGTAATCCCAGCACTTTGGGAGGCCGAGGCGGGCGGATCACGAGGTCAGGAGATTGAGACCATCCTGGCTAACACGGTGAAACCCCGTCTCTACTAAAAATACAAAAAATTAGCTGGGCATGGTGGCAGGCGCCTGTAGTCCCAGCTCCCAGCTACTTGGGAGACTGAGGCAGGAGAATGGAGCGAACCTGGGAGGCAGAGCCTGCAGTGAGCGGAGATCACACCACTGCACTCCAGCTTGGGCAACACAGCAAGACTCCATCTCAAAAAAAAAAAAAAAAAGAGGTACCGATGAACACCACCATTTTGCAACACGAAGGTCAACAACAAAAAAGAAGGTCAAACTTGAAGTTCTGTCCTAAAATTACACACATTCTGCCTTTAGAAAACTCAGTGCATGGTCACAGATGAGAAGTGCCTGGCTAACCAGACTTGGGGACTCCTGGTTTGCAGTGAATGCTGTCAAATTCGCGTTTCAGGCTGGGCTCACAGCAACTCCGCCTCCAAGCTGTTTAGGCGCCTCTGTCTCCACTCAAGTCCATAGTCAAGATCACTACTGTGAAACACTGTCTTGCTTTTAATTTTCAAGCTGCCTTGTTATTTCTTGGGAGTGGGCCAAGCTAACTTTAGGAGGAACTTAGTTTGTAGTTTAACTTTGAAACAAAGACGATAACAGCCCTTTCCTAAAGCCAACCTCCTTCTTGCCTGGGGACCAGAATGCCTTTGTAAGACTAACACATGAGCCACAAGATTAGAAATTGTGGTTTGAGTCATGCAGCTAGAGGCCACAAGATTCCAAACCTCCCCAATTGCTCCTTAGGATAACATCACTATCGTAAACTCTAAGATTGGTACTCGAGATATTTTTCAGACTCTGCATTCTGATGCACCAGCTGCCACCACCCACACCACTAATCTGGCTCAACCAGTTCTGTGATCCCACCCAGGAACAGAAGACAGCAAGAGAATCAACTTTGACTCTCCATGGTTTCATCTCCAACCCGACCAATCAGCACTGCCCTCTCTCTGGCCCCCTACCTGCCTAATTATCCTTAAATGACCCGTCTCAAGATTTTCAGAACCTGTTTTGAGTAAAAAAGCTCCAGTGTCCTTTAGCCAGTTTCTGCATGTATTAAACTCTCTACTGCAATTCCCCGTCTTGATAAATTGGCTCTACCTGGGCAGCGAGTAAGGCGAACCTATTGGGCGGCTACGCCTGAGATCTAATCACAGGCTGCACATGAAGCCCAGACCAGGCACCTGTCTTACACCACAGGGGGGATCCAGTCCACAGAACCAGCGCCCTTCCCTCCTGGAACGGTCCTTCCCAAAGCCAGAGGGGCTCTAGGCGGCTCAAAGAGGGGCTTCCCGGCTACCCTGGTCCCAGGCGGGACACCAGTTTCCTTCTCCAAGCCCTCCATGCTGCAGGGCAGGATTCCCTTGGGGCAGGCCTAGGCCTACAGCCCGGGGCCCACATCCCGAGCGAGCTGCACCCTCCCGAGACCTTTCCCATCTGTACAGTGGGGACAGGACAAGGCCCAGCAGGCCGGCTGGCGGGGGCTCCGGCGACAGCGCGGGACAGCGGGCGAGTACGATGGGACAAGGGCACAAGCCCACGTGCGCACCGGCTGGGAAGAAGGAGCCCGGCACCCCGCCCCCAGCGCCGACCGGAAGTGCTGCCGTAATCCGCGCTGAGCGCCGCGAAAACGCCGTTCCCCCTAGTGACCGGCGACGCGGGTAAGATGGCGGCGCTCGGGGTGGCTGAGGCCGTTGCGACCCCACACCCGGCCGAGGGGGCCGAGGGGGCCGAGACGGCAGAGGCGGCGGAGCTGAGCCGCGCCCTGAGCCGCCTGCTGCCCGGGCTGGAGGCCGACAGCAAGCCGGGCCGGCGGCGCGCCTTGGAGGCCCTGCGGCGCGCGCTGGAAGAGCCGGGCCCTGCCGCCAACCCCACCGCTTTCCAGGGCCCCTGGGCGCGCCTGCTGCTGCCGCGCCTGCTGCGCTGCCTGAGCGACCCCGCCGAGGGCTGCCGCGCGCTGGCAGTGCACCTGCTGGGTCTGGGCCTGCGCCGCGCCGCGCGGCCCTGCGATGCCCTGCCGCGCCTGCTGCCCGCGCTCGCCGCGCGCTTGGCCGGCCCCGAGCCCGCGCGCCGCCCGCCTGAGGCCTGCGAGGAGCTGCGCCTGGCCCTTGTGCAGCTGCTGGGCCTGGCGGTGGACCTGTGCGGCGCCGCGCTCGCGCCCCACCTGGACGACGCTCTGCGCGCGCTACGCTGCTGCCTGCTCGACCCCTTCGCCGCCGTGCGCCGCGAGAGCTGCAGCTGCGCCGCCGCCCTGGCGCAGGCCACGCCCGGTGAGCACCCCGGGCCCCGCTCCCACACCCCACCCCACACTCTCACCTCCACCTCCGCGGCCGCTCTCACAACCCCCGCGGCTCGGCCCCGCCCCCCTCCACGCCCGCACCTCCCCCGACATCCCGGCCCGCCGAAGCGCCGCATCCCCCACCCGCCTGCCCCAAATCCCCCCCCGCCCGGCCCCCCTCCTCCCACCACCACTGCGTCCCCTGCCTCACGTCCCGCCACCAACGCACCCTTCACCCGCTCCCTTGTCCTCTACCCCCATGTACCTGTTTCCTGCGCTGCCATCTGCTCCTTGCCCCGTGACCCCTGTTCCTGCTTGGCCCTCACTCACCTCACCCCCTGTCCCCTTCCTCCCCGCCTCCACCCTCCACGCCCCAAGCCCCGCCCCCCACCTGCCTGCTTCCTGTGCCCCCTCCACCTGCCTATCCTGTGCCATCCTCCTCCTTGCACCCCGCCCTCCCGCGACCCTCACCTCCCACCCTCCTCCCTGCCTGAGCGCCCCCCAACCCGGGCCCACGAGCCAGCACTCCTGTCCAGATCCCTGGAAACCACCGCAGAAATTCCTGTTAGGCGGTTTGGGGTGGGGTGTGCCCTGATAGCTGCCCCGTTTCCTTCCCTCGGGGGGCTTGCAGGACTTGCACCTGGTTGAGGGGACGCGCTTTGAGACTCTGCTCTGGTCATTTCACTTTCTGTCCCATTCATCCTACTCCCCTGCCTTCCCGCTCTGGCTTGGACCACGGTCCTAAGTGGAAGGAGGCCGCTTCTCCCCTCCACTTTATAACGTTCCGCATCTTTTTTAGAGCTCTGATCTGATCCGGTCGTTCCGTTTCCTTAACCGGCCATTCCTGCAAGGTCTTGCCCTTTCCCTCCCCTGGCTGGGATGTGGAATGATAGCAGGCGCCTCTTCCTGCTGGCGGGAAGGCTTTCGGGAGGAGGGAACACTGGTGCTCTAAATCCCTGGGCGGTAGGGAGCAGGAAAGCAGTGAGGGATCTGGTCAGCTCAGGCCGTCCCAGTGATGTCCCAGTGATGGTTTGAATGTAGTGGGAATTGCAGGGGGTGTCAATAAGAGTGGCAGACCCGAGTTCAGGTTCTTAAAAGATCACTGTAGCTGCATGGAGAATAGATTCCAGAAGTAGAGGAAGAGCTGGACTTGGGGAAATGCCGAGATTTCCACGTTGGTTAACTTTGGATTTCACATGGTCCAGAACTCCTGTGGAGCTCCGGGAAGAGCCTCGGGCTGGACATAGCCCTTGAGAATTCCTGGCATCTAATGTATTTCTTCTTCAACCTCAACCACTTCCCTACCCACCCGGTCTGTGAATCGGCCCCACGGGCTGCTCCCACTTCCTCCAGGGAGCTCCTCCCGGCCTTGCCACGTTCCCTCCCTGGACCACAGGTTCCATAGGACAGCACCATACCCGCTTGTGCCCCAGCCCCAAGCGCAGCCTGCCGGGGTATGTGCTCACTGGTTGCTGTGGGGTGAGGGACTGTGCCTCTGCCTGGAGCATCCCCTCATCTCCAGCACCTCTGGCCCCCCTCTCCCCTGGGTGGGGAGCCTCATCTCTGGCCCTGGTCACACTGGGCAGTGGCAGAGAGATTGAGGCGCTCGCCCAAAGTCTCATTGGAATAGCTGTTTCCCAGACGGGCCCCAAGTAGTGCAGAGCTGAGGCAAGAGGCGGCCTGGATGCCAGAGACCCTTTGGTTCTGACTTTTTTTGTTGTTGTGTGTTTTTGTTTTTTTTTTGGAGACAGAGTGAAACTCTGTCTCCCAGGCTGGAGTGCAGTGGGGCGATCTCTGCTCAGTGCAACCTCCGCCTCCTGAGTTCAAGCGATTCTCCTGCCTCAGCCTCCCAAGTAGCTGGGATTACAGGCGCCTGCTACTTCTTGTTCTGACTTTCTGCGGGGACTTTACAAATAAGAAGTACAGTGGCTTTGCCTGGAGTGGTGCTGGCCCAGCTTCCTGGAGGAGCCTGGGGTCTGGTCTCAGGTGCCGCTGGGACTGCGGCCTCACCTTTGTCCTCTGGGCTCGGCTTCTTTCTTCTGGCCAGTGTCCCCCTCAGGCCTCCACCTTGGCTTCAGCAGGTCCAGGCTCTCCTGTCTTCAGCCACAGTGGGGTTGCACCCCCAGCCTTTCCCCGCTGGTCCTCCTAAGCCCCTGGGTTGTGCAGGTGTCATCAGGGTGGGACGCATGTCCCTGAGCCTCTTCCCGTGCCGGGTGGTACAGAGCACTGCTTGGCAGCCTGGGTTGTGTTCTGTTCCTGCAGCAAGGACCTGGAGTGGGAGAGGAAGGGAGGTGAGGAGCTCACAGGCAGGCAGCCGTCCTCTGGAAGCCCACAGAGCTGGGCGAGGCGTGTGAGCAGCTCTGGTAACTGGGGGCCTCCCTGTCCCTCAGACCACTTCCACATGCAGTCGGAATCTCTGATCGGGCCCCTGATGCAGACCATCTCCCACCAGCACTGGAAGGTCCGCGTGGCCACCATTGAAGCCACAGGCGCAGTGATCCAGTTTGGCAACGGGAAGTCGGTGGACGACGTGCTTTCCCATTTTGCTCAGCGACTGTTTGATGACGTCCCGCAGGTAACTGGTGTTTCTCCTGGACAGTCTGTTCTCTCCACCACAGGCGGGCTGACGTGCTATTTTTAACTAACTCACTTGTTCTTTTTTCAGAATGCTGCATGCACCAAATGTCCTTTCATTATTCCTAGTCACAGGATGTTCCTATTCACATCTTGGAAAAACTAGAAGAGAGCTGAACTGTTTTAATGTTTGATGTTATGAATTCCAAGGATGTTAGAAAGGATGACGTGTGTAGTTACTGTCTCTTAGACACGGTGTGCACTTCAGCAGTTGCAGAAGCTTCCTTAGTGCTCCCATCCATCAAGACGCACTTTCCCGAAAAGCCACCATGGTTGGTGGACCTGGCCTGGGAGAAGCGTGGAGCCGGGGTTGGTTTGTTGGGGATAATTATGTCGTTGGGCTTTGGAACCCACCAAGAGATGGGCAGGCAGGCAGGAGTCCCACAGATGGGGCTGAGTGTTGGCTTCACTGCTGGCAGAATCTGGCCTGGAGGGCGTGTCTTGGATCTGTGGCCCCACTGACTTGCTAAAACTCCACACCCTGTGGCCACTGGGGAAGCTGAGTGACCTCGGATCTTTCTGTGTCTGAGTTTACCTGTCATTGTAGTCAGACATGTGGTCTTTTGTGTCTGGCTTCTTCACTGTGCATGGTTCCAGGTTTCAGCCTTGCAGAGGGAGGTTTCCTGATAAGAAATGGCTTGAAGGTGGTGAGTTGAAGAGTCACTCGGGGTATTCTGGGGCCGGGATGGAAGCCCTGACTCGCTCCCTCATCTCTGCTACTGGGGTCCTCCCGTAGGGCCAGCTCCAGGTGACACAGCACCTGCTCAGGACACCCCTGCTTTGCCTCCATGGCCAGGCTTCATTCTCGGGCTCTCTCCCTCCAGCGGCAGTGTGGCTGCCTGGGGGCTGCACACAAAGACACAGGAGGACCCCTTCCCACCAGGAGCCTTCGTTCACCCCCTTGGTCTTGTCAGGCCAGCGGAAGTTGAGTCACCATGTACGCTGGCCGGCCCCTCCTGGAGCTGGCGTGGGTTCAGCACCAGGCAGCACAGAGGGCCACTGAGCACATTAGGCTCTGCCCAGTGGGGAGAAAGTGGGCAGAGTGCGGGGTCAGTGTCCATGCTGCCCGGCACTTGCAGCAGGCACTTCTGGCACTGACTAAATACTTGGGCTGCAGAGGGCAGTTCAGGGGGCCAGGGCAAGAACAGAGCCCAGCAAGAAGTGCAGGCAGCCGGCTGGTTTTTCTCTCCCACCTTAAGCCTGAGGCAGAGCATGGCCCACAAGGGAAGTGGTGTCTGTGTAATGGGCCAAGTCTTACTCCTCAAAACAGTGTGATGACTCTGTATGGAGAGCTCTGTATGAATACTGAAGCTCCATAGCTGATAGCTGTCGGTGTAAGCCTACTGTCACTGTCTAAAAATACCGTCACTGTCTAAAAATACCGTCACTGTCTAAAAATACCGTCACTGTATCGATAGCTGTCTGTAAATACTGGAACTCTGTGGAGCACTCTCTGTAAATACTGGAACTCTGTAGCTAGCTGTAAACGGTGTAACTCGGTATAACTATACCGTAACTCTAAAAATACCATAACTGTGTGTCGATAGCTGTCTATAAATGCTATAACTGTATTGGTAGCTATACATAAACAGCCTATCTGTATCAATAGCTGTCTGTTAGAAAGCTGACATCACATTGTTGATCTAAAGCAAGCTTGTCCAACCTGCGGCCTGTGGGCCACATGCAGCCCGGGATGGCTTTGAATGCTGCCCAATGCCAATTCATAAACTTTCTTAAAATGTTATGAGATTTTTTTGTGATTTTTTTTTTTTCTTTTAGCTCATCAGCTATCATTAGTGTTAGTGTTATTTTATGCGTGGTTTTAGCTCGTCAGCTATCATTAGTGTTAGTGTTATTTTATGTGTGGTTTTAGCTCGTCAGCTGTCGTTAGTGTTAGTGTTATTTTATGTGTGGCCCAAGACGATTCTTCTTCCAGCATGGACCATTTCTTCCCAGTGGGGTTGGCGTCCTGTTGGCAGAGACCCTGCACGGCCCTTCACGTGAGATTCATGTGGAGTCACGGTGCTGCCCCTTTTACTCTCATCAGCCCTGTGACCCCGTCATGGAGCTCACTGTGGGCTCCTTGCAGACACCTCGACCCCCTCAACAACTCAGGGATTGGCGCCCTGGGACCCCATCCTTTCTGCACAGAAGGTCCTGACTGCCTTCTGACTCGTAGGAAACCTTCCGGCAGCCTGCTAGAGTCAGCTTAAATCACTGAACTTCACTGGAAGGGCCCGGAAATAACTTCATCTCCTCATTACAAGGCTCAGAGGCCTCAGAGCTCACTTAGGTAGCACAGCCAGGCGAGCCTCAGAGCAAGGTCAGGACGTGGGCGGTCTAGCCGCCCTGGAGCCTTAGGGCCCGGGACGGTGTCTGAAGTTGTGGAAAGGGGGTGTCCCAGTGCGGCAGGGGCTAATGCCTCTCCCCATGCTCACATGACTGCAGCTTCAAGCCCAGGACACTGACCGCACCCAGAACCCCAGCGAGGCAGGCAGGACGGATGTATGGCCGTGTAGTTGTGAAGCAGGCCCTGAACAAACTGCCCTGTGCCGCCCTCAGGTGGGTGGCTCATGGACTTCACCCTGCAGGGGTGCCCTGGTTGTCGCCAGGCCTGCAGTCGGCAGCTGCTCAGCTTTGCCGCAGTTTTCCTGCTCGATGTGTGCCGCTGGTGAGACCACCAGCCCTGTTGTTGTCAAGAGGGACCTTCTGGGAACAACAGATGTTACAGGAGAGGCTGGGGACGCATGGACAGCTTTTCAGAGATGAGTATTTGTCAAGTTCCTGCCAAGTACCTGTTTGCCATTTGTGTGCCTTCTTTTGAGAAGTGTCTATTCAGATCTGTCCATTTTTAAATCGGGTTATTAGATTTTTTTCTGTGAGTTTGAGCTCCTTATGGATTCTGGTTGTCAGTCCCTCGTCAGATGGGTATTTGTGCAGCTGTTTGCTCCCATCCTGTGGGTCGTCTCCTCACTGTTGATTGTTTTATTTGCTCTGCAGAAGCTTTTTAACTTGATGTGATCCCATTTGCCCAGGCCATGTCCCAGAGTTTCCCCAGTGTTTGCTTTTAGTGGTTTCATAGTTTGAGGTCTTAGATTGAGGTCTTTAATCCATTTTGATTTGATTTTTGTACATGGCGAGAGATAGGGGTCCAGTTTCATTTTTCTGCATATGAAGATCCAGTTTTCCCAGCACCATTTATTGAAGAAACTGTCCTTTCCCCAAGGTATGTTCTTGGCACCTTTGTCAAAATAAGTTCACTGTAAATGTATGGATTTAATTTCTGGGTTCTCTATTCTGTTCCATTGGTCTGTGTGTCTGTTTTTATGCCAGTGCCAAGCTGTTCTGGTCACGGTAGCTCTGTAGTATAAATTTTTTATGCCAGTACCATGCTGTTCTGGTCACGGTAGCTCTGTAGTATAAATTTTTTATGCCAGTACCATGCTGTTCTGGTTGCAGTAGCTCTGTAGTATAAATTTTTTATGCCAGTGCCATGTTGTTTTGGTTTCTGTAGCTCTGTAGTATAAATTGAAGTCAAGTAATGTCATCCCTCCAGTTTTTTGTTTGTTTTTGTCTTGTTTTGTTTTTTGTTCAGGATGGCTTTGGCTATTCAGCGTCTTTTGAGGTTCCATATAAATTTTAGGATTATTTTTTCTATTTCTGTGAAGAATGTCATTGGCATTTTGATAGGGATTGCATTGAGTCTGCAAATTGCTTTGGGTAGTATGGACATTTTAACAATATTGATTCTTCCAGTCCATGGAGTATGTTACCATTTTTTGTGTGTGTCCTCTTCAGTTTTCTCACATCAGTGTTTTATAGTTTTGTTTCTTTTTTTTTTGAGATGGAGACTTGCTGTGTCATCCAGGGTGGAGTGCAGTGGCGCGATCTCCGCTCACTGCAAGCTCCGCCTCCCAGGTTCACGCCATTCTCCTTCGTTAGTCTCCGGAGTAGCTGGGACTACAGGCGCCTGCCACCGCACCTGGCTAATTTTTTATGTTTTTAGTAGAGACAGTTTTACCATGTTAGCCAGGATGGTCTCAATCTCCTCACCTCGTGATCCGCCCGCCTCAGCCTCCCAAAGTGCTGGGATTACAGGCATGAGCCACTGCGCCCGGCCTTATAGTTTTCATTGTAGAGATCTTTCACTTCTTTGGTTAAGTTAATTCCTAGGTGTCTTATTTTGTTTGTAGCTATCGTAAATGGAATTACTTTCTTGATTTCTTTTTCAGATTTGTTCACTGTTGGCATGTAGAAATGCTACTGGGGCTTTTTTGGTGATTTTGTATCCTGCAACTTTACTGAATTTGTTTATCTGTTCTGATAGGTTTTTTGTGGAATCTTTAGGTTTTTCCAAATGTAAGATTATATCATTTGCAAACAAGAATAATTATCTTCCTTTTCAATTTGGATTCCCTTTATTTCTCTTGTCTAATTTGTTCTAGCTAGAGCTTCCAGTACTGTGTTGACTAACAGTGGTGAAAGCGAGCATCCTTGTGTTGCTCCAGATTTAGAAGAAAGGCTTTCAATTTTTCCCCATTCAGTGTGATACTAGCTGTGAGTCTCATATATGGCTTTTATTGTACTGAGGTGTGTTCCTTCTATACCCAGTTTTTTGAGGATTTTTATCATGAACGGATGTTGAATTTTATCAATACTTTTCAGCATCAATTGAAATAATCACATAGTTTTTGTCCTTCATTCTGCCGATATGATGTGTCACATTGATGGATTTGTGTATGTTGAGCCATCCTTGCATTCCTGGAATAAATCTCACTTGGTCATGACGAGTGATCTTTCTCATGTGCTGTTGAAACAGTGGAAATTTTGCGTCAGTGTTCATCAGGGATATTGTCCTGTAGTTTTCTTTTTCGATTGCATCTGTCTGGTTCTGGTATCAGGGTAGTACTGGCCTCGTAAATTAAGTTTGGAGGTATTCCTTCCTCTTCTATTTCTTGGAATAGTTTGAGTAGGAGTGACATTAGTTCTTTAAACGTTTGATAACATTTGGCAGTGAAGTATCGCAACCCAGGCTTTTCTTTGCTCGGTGGCTTTTCATTGTGGCTTCAATATCATTACTTGTTACTGGTCTGTTCAATGTTTGGATTTATGATTTAATCTGGGTAGGTTGTATGTGTCTAGGAATTTATCCATTTCTTCTAGGTTTTCCAATTTATTGGCATATAGTTGCTCACAGTATAGTTGCTCGTAGTGTATCTGCTCACGGTGTAGCTGCTCCCGGTGTTGCTCACGGTGTCGTTGCTCATATTGTAGTTGCTCATATTGTTGCTCACGGTGTTCTTCATGGTATAGCTGCTCACAATGTCCCTGCTCACAATGTCATTGCTCACCGTGAGTTGTTCATGGTGTAGCTGCTCCCCGGTGTAGCTGCTCACGGTGTCATTGCTCATATTGTTGCTCATGGTTTTCTTCATGGTGTAGCTGCTCACAGTGTCGCTACTCATGATGTCATTGCTCACGGTATAGTTGCTCACAGTCTCTAATGATGCTTTGAATTTCTGTGGTATCAGTTGTTTGTAATGTCCTCTTTGATCTCTGGTTTTATTTACTTGGGTCTTCTCTTTTTCTTAGTCTGGTTAAAGGTGTGTTGATTTTGCTTGTCCAAAAATCTAACTTTTCATTTCGTTGGTCTTTTGTATTTTTTTATTTCAATTTCATTTATTTCTGCTCTTATTTCTTGTCTTCTACTAATTTTGGGTTTGGTTTGCTCTTGCTTTCCTAGTTCTTTACAATGCAGTGTTAGGTTGCTGTTTGAAGTTATCTGCTCTTTGGATGTAGGTGCTAATTGCTATACACTTGCCTCTTAGTGCTGCTTTTGCTGTTTTCGCATATTGTGTTTCCACTTTCATTTAAGAATTTTTAAAATTTCCTTCTTAATTTCTTCATCGACTCATTGGTCATTCAGGAGCATATTATTTAATTTCCATGTATTTGTATAGTTTCCACAGTTCTTGTTATTAATTTCTAGTTTCATGTTTTAAGGCTTGTTTCGTGGCCTAACATATGGTCTGTCCTTGAGAATGATCCGTGTGCTGAGGAGAAGAATGTGTATTCTGTAGCTGTTGGATGCAATGTTCTATAAATATCTATGAGGTCCATTAGGTCTATAGTGCAGATTAAGTCTGATGTTTCTTTGTTGATTTTCTCTCTGGATGATTTGTCCAATACTGGAAGTGGAGCATTGAAGCCTCTAGCTGTTACTGTGTTGGAGTCTGTCTCTCTCTTTAGTAATATTTGGTTTATATATCTGGATACTCCAGTGTTGGGTGCATATATATATAAAGTTGTTATATCCTCTTGCTGAGTTGACCACTTTATCATTATATGATGACCTTTGTCTCTTAATATAGTTTTCGTCTTGAAATCTGTTTTGTCTAAGTACAGCTATTCCTGCTCTTTTTTGCTTTCCATTTGTATGGAATATCTTTTTTTGCATCCTTTTATTTTCAGCCTACGTGTGCCTTTTTGGTGATGTGTATTTCTTGTAGGCAACAGATAGCTAGGTCCTGTTTTTCTTTACCCATTCAGCCACTCTGTCTTTTGAATGGAGAGTTTAGTCTGCTTACGTTCAATGTTGTTATTGGTAAGTAAGGACTTACTCCTGCTGTTTTGTTGTTTTCTGGTTGTTTCGTGGTCTGCTCTTCCTTCTTTCTTGCCTTCTTGTCTTCCTTTTTATGAAGATGATTTTCTCTGGTGGTATGTTTTAATTTCTTTTTGTTTTTTGTGTGTGTGTGTGTATCTGTTGTAGCGTTTTTGTTGTTGTTGTTGTTGTTGTTGTTTTTGAGACGGAGTCTCGCTCTCTCGCCCAGGCTGGAGTGCAGTGGCGTGATCTTGGCTCACTGCAAGCTCCGCCTCCCGGGTTCACGCCATTCTCCTGCCTCAGCCTCTCCGAGTAGCTGGGACTACAGGCGCCCGCCACCACGCCCGGCTAATTTTTTGTATTTTTAGTAGAGACAGGGTTTCACCGTGGTCTCGATCTCCTGACCTCGTGATCCGCCCGCCTCGGCCTCCCAAAGTGCTGGGATTACAAGTGTGAGCCACCGCGCCCGGCCTGTTGTAGCGTTTTTTATTTGAAGTTACCATGAGGCTTGCAAATAACACAACCCATTATTTTAAACTGATGACAACTGAACACTGATTCCAAAAACAAACAAGCAAGCCAAGAAAAAAATGAATAAAAACTCTACAGTTTAATTTTATCCCCTCTGCTTTTTAACTTTTTGATGTTTTTACTTATATCACTTATATCTTTGTCTTGAAAAGTCATTGTAGTTATTTTTATTTTTATTCATTTATTTATTTTTATTGTTTTATTTTTGAGATAGAGTCTTGCTCTGTCACCCAGGCTGGAGTGTAATGGTGCCATCTCAGCTCACTGCAAGCTCTGCCTCCCAGGTTCAAGCGATTCTCCTGCCTCAGCCTCCCGAGTAACTGTGATTACAGGCACCCACCACCACACCTGGCTACTTTTTGTATTTTTAGTAGAGACAGGGTTTCACCATGTTGGCCAGGCTTGTCTTGAACTCCTGAGCTCAGGTGATCCGCCCACCTCGGCCTCCCAAAGTGCCGGGATTCCAGGTGTGAGCCACCGTGCCCAGCCAGTTAGTTATTTTTCATAGGCTCATCTTTTAGTCTTTCTACTCAAGATGTGAGTAGTTTACACATCACAGTTACAGTGTTACGACATTGTGTGTTTTTCTGTGTGCTTCCTGTTACCACTGAGTTTTATCCTTTTGGATGATTTCTTATTGCTCCTCAGCATCCTTATTTTTCAGATTGAAGAACTCTCTTTAACATTTCTTGTAGGACAGGTCTGATGATGATGAAATTCCTCAGCTTTTGTTTGCCTGGGAAAGCCTGTCTCCTTCATGTTTGAAGGATTTTTCACTGGATATACTAGGGTAAAAGTTTACTTTCCTTCAGCACTTTAAATAGGCCAAGCCACTGTCTCCTGGCCGGTGAGGTCTCCTCTGAGAAGTCGTTGCCAGGCGTACTGGAGCTGCGTTGTATGTGATTTGTTGTTTTTTCTCTTGCTGCTTTTAGAACCCTTTCTTCATCTTTGATCTTTGGGAGTTTGATTGTTAAATGTCTTGAGGTAGTTTTATTGGGTTAAATCTGGTTGGTGTTCTGTAGCCTTCTTGTACTTGAGTGCTGGTATCTTTTTCTGGGTTTGGAAAATTCTTTGATATTATCCCTTTGAGTAGACTTTCTACCCCCATTTCTCTCTACCTGCTCTTGAAGGCCAGGAACTCTTAGATTTGCCCCTTTGAGGCTATTTTCCAGATCCTGTACATGTGCTTCATTCTTTCTCTTCTTTTTTCTTTTGTGTCCTCTGTGTATTTTCAAATAGCCCATCTTCAAGCTGTTCACTAATTCTTTCTCCTGCTTAGTCAGTTCTGCTGTTAAGAGTCTCTGATGCATTCTTCAGTATGCTAATTGCATTTTTCAACTCCAGAATTTCTGCTTGATGCTTTTTAATTATTTCAATCTCTTTGTTAATTTCTCTGATAGGATTCTGAATTCCTTCTCCGTGTTATCTTGGATTTTGCTGGGCTTCCTCAAACAGCTATTTTGAGTTTTCTGTCTGAAAGGTCACCTATCCCTGTCACCCCAGGATTGGTCACCAGTGCCTTATTTAGTTCACTTGCTGAGGTCATGTTTTCCTGGATGCTCCTGATGCTTGTGGCTGTTGGTCGATCTCGCTAGGTATTTACTGTCATCTTTGCAGTCTGGGCTTGTTTGTACCCATCCTTCTTGGGAAGGCTTCTAATCCATTTATTTTGCTTTTTAGAAAAAAAAATTGAAAAACGTCCTGCTTTTTTAAACTCTTACATGGCAGTTCAGTGTTTAGTGCTGTTTTTGAACTAGAAGAAAACGGATAATTCGTCTCATGCTAATTGGAATTTGCAGGTTTCTTATGATACTAAGTAGAGACTGATAGAAAAGGTGGCAGTCCGTGAGACGCAGGAGCAGCCCCAAATCCCGGCCCTGTAGCCATCCTTGCTATGAGGTGAGATGTTTGAAGCTCCTTTCTGCAGAAGAAACCTATCTGTGGGTTCCGACGGACAGGTGGCCATCCTGGGCAGGGCCCCGCAGAGACCCTGGCACACATGCAGGAGGTCAGGGAGGAGAAAGCAGCGAGGCCAAACCCAGCGAGTTCAGACTGCTCCCCGGCTGCCGGCCTGGGGCAGAGTGTGCTCAGGCCTTGCCATGTGGCCCTGGACGCCTGCCCGTCTCCCGGAGAGGGCCGCATCACCGTACACCTGTTTGGGCTCGGGGCTGGCTGCAGTCTGTCTTGTCTCAGCCACGCCCTCTGCCCGACAGGCTTTCCAGCATCTCAGCACACGGCACTGGCTGAGCTTGGAGTTTGCCACTCACCTGGATTAGCGTCGTGGCACGTGCAGCCGTGAGTGGTGCCTGTCGACTGCATTAAACCCTGGGGTGTCTCTGCTCGAGACCCGCCGGTGCCATGCGTGAAGACGACAGTGACAGCTTGTTCTGTGGGGACTCTCTAGCCAGGTGGTGGAGTGGCCGTGGAGCTGGTTTGGGTTTCTCATAGTTGTTATCTGGGCACTTGTATTTGTGATTGCTAGTAAGGCTCTGTGTCAGTTAATAAGCCCCGCAAACGCACCACACGTTCCTGTGTCCCCTTGCGTGCTTCCCTGCTGCTCGCACGCCGAGAGTCGCCTGTGCGCACCACACGGGCAGCGGGAGTCAGGCGCGATGGGCCTCTCCTTGTGTGAACTTGTCCACCCCTCATGGGACGTTAGTGACGAGCCCTGTCAGTCATTCTTTCCCATCTTCCAGGTGGGAATGAACTTCGGAGCAGTCAGGCCAGGGCCCAGGTCCCAGGCCGGCAGGGGCGGATCCTAGGTGCATCTGCTTGGCTCTGGGCCTTGTTGGAGCCGGGGCGGAGCAGCCCCTCCTCTGAGTCCCAGCTTGTGACCACGCCATGGGCACAGCTACTGCTCGGGTGCCCTGCACCTATGACTGGCTGTGAGTGCTATTGCTAATGGTGCATGGCTGGGCAGAGACGCTTCATCCAAAGTGTCAGGAGGGATGAGGCTCCTGCTCCCCACAGCCCAGCCAGGGACTGATGGCACCACGGAGTCGGCCCCTGGCCTCTCAGGGGATGGCTCTGCAGCTCGTTCACACCCCAGAGCTCCCAGGATCAGTCTGCAGCTGGCGTCAGCCACACCACTTCCTCACCCAGCTTGTTCCTGGCCGTTCCCACTTCCCTTTAAGGAGTGTTGGTGCTGGTCCCCGTCTCAGGCATTGCCCTGTGGGAGCTTGGCTAGGGCACCTGGTGTGTGTTAAGGTGGTTTCTTCTGCCCACAGAGGCAAGTTAGGCAGAGGCCCTCGTGCCCCCTCTTCAGACACCCAGCAGCAGAACCGGGGACCCTACTGGTTTCCTCCAGAGGCCCTGGGCTCTGGGACCAGACGCCTTTGAGGTATGGCCACGGTGCACCACACTTGCTGTAGCCACAGCTCACAAAGCACCCAGGGTGAGACAGGCCAAGCTGGCTGGGAGGTTTTCATGCAGAAGACTTTGAATACGCAGCACGGCTCAGGCAGCAGCTGGGAGCCCGCGGGACAGAAGCATTCCTCTCCGGCCCAGACGGGGGGCCTGGTGGAGCTGGCTGGGACCCAGGCTTGGTGGTGCCCAGGACCCCAGCCACGCGCCTCTGCCTTGGGGATGGCATCCAGGTGGTGTTGGGTAGCCCGGGACCTGGCGCCGTGCCTCTGCCTCAGGCAGATCCGCATGGCAGCACTCAGAGCCGCACCGTGGCGTCAACCCTGGCGTCCCCTTTGCCTACACGAATCGTCATCCCTTCCTCTCGTGCACAGGTCCGGCGGGCGGTGGCCTCCGTGGTTGGCGGCTGGCTGCTGCGTCTGCGCGACCGCTACTCCTTCTTCCACAAGCTCATCCCTCTGCTGCTCAGTAGCCTCAACGACGAGGTGCCCGAGGTCAGGTATGTGGGCAGGCGGCCACGGGCCCTGTCTTCCTAAACAGTCGTGTATAGCAGTGGTGGTTTTCTTCGCTCAGAATCTGTCACAGAAACCTGCTGGTGTCCCTTCATCCCTGTGCTCCGAGAGGATGTGCCGTACAGAGGGCCTCTAGTTTTGTAAACGTCATTTCCCATCTTTTTAACATTTGACTGAGTACATGGACAGAGATCAGATGGCCCCGTTTGTGCACCGTCAATAGAGTGCTCACAAGATGAAGTGGAACTTCTGGCTCACCTTTTCTGGGGTTGGGGAGCTTCCCGCTCTCACACGATGGGGTCTTTGGGCGATCCGTGTCCTGGCGCAGCCCCGTGGCCTCCTAGGTGTCCCTGGGAACTTGCAGGGCCCTCCCCTGCGTGCCCTGCCCTGAGCCGCTGTTGTCTGTTGTGCTGCAGGCAGCTGGCTGCCAGCCTCTGGGAGGACGTTGGCCTGCAGTGGCAGAAGGAGAATGAGGAGGACCTGAAGGACAAGCTGGACTTCGCCCCTCCCACCCCACCCCATTACCCTCCATGTGGTGAGTGACCGCGGCAGAGGGGAGCGCCAGGAGGTGAGCCCTTGTTGGGTGGGAAAGGGGCTTCTGAGCCTGAAGGAGCTTCAGCTCTTGCAGTTCTGAGCCCAGGCCGCCACATTGGAAAGGTGCAGGCATCTCCCCACTGGGCTGGGACTCCTGCATCCCAGGCACCTGGGACCACCCTGCATCCTGGGCAGAGCACGTCTCTCCTCAGCATCTGGGGAGCCCCCACGCGCCTCGCAGTGACCTCTCCCCTCCTCTGGCCAGCTTTATTTTTAAAAAGCTGTGGGCTTCTGCAAGTGTCCAGCACACTGCTAGACGGTGTCCGCCCCCCTCCCTTGGCTGTGCACACAAGGGTGCAGTGAACTCTGGGTTCCTGGGCAGCTGTGCTGGTGGTTGGGGGTGTTGGAAACGGCGGGATGAGGGGCTCATCATTTCACCAAGACAGAGCTCGGCACGAGGGCCACGGATGAGGTGAGGTCTTCATGGTTCCTCGTGATTTCCAACCTGGGAACAGGGTCCCCTGCTCCGTGGCCTCCCCGCCCTTCCCACATTTGCTCCCTGGCCGTGTTGCGGGCACCCATGTGCATCTCTCCGCAGAGCCCAGCAGGTCTGGCTGAGTCTGAGTGGAGGCTCCCAGGTCCGGCCCCAGCACATTTGCCCCGCCACGCCGCCGGCCCACCTTGGGCTTCGTCTGTTTAGAAACCGCCCTCCTCGCGGGGCTGAGTGTCCTCCACTTGCACGCGGTCAGGTGCTTTCATCACTTGAGTCTGCGGGGCATCTTCTTAAAAGTGAATAATAGATACACGCTGACGAGGACAAAAAGTAGGTGAAGCGCAGCCCAAACCAGATGCCCAGCTCAAATCAATCAGATGCCCAGCCTGAATCAGATGCCCAGCTCAAATCACATGCCCGGCCCAAATCACATGCCCAGCCCAAATCAATCAGCTGCGCAGCCCAAATCAGATGCACAGCCCGAATCACATGCCCAGCCCGAATCGCATGCCCAGCCCGAATCAGATGACCGGCCCAAATCAATCAGATGCCCAGCCCGAATCAGATGCCCGGCCCAAATCAATCAGATGCCCAGCCCGAATCAGATGCCCAGCCCGAATCAGACCCGGCCCAAATCAGATGCCCGGCCCAAATCAGATGCACAGCCCGAATCACATGCCCGGCCCAAATCAGATGCCCGGCCCAAATCAGATGCCTGGCCCAAATCAGATGCACAGCCCGAATCACATGCCCGGCCCAAATCAGATGCCCAGCCTGAATCGCATGCCCAGCCCGAATCACATGCCCAGCCCGAATCAGATGCCCAGCCCAAATCAGATGCCCAGCCCGAATCAGATGCACAGCCCGAATCACATGCCCGGCCCAAATCAATCAGATGCCCAACCCGAATCAGATGCCCGGCCCAAATCAGATGCCCGGCCCAAATCAGATGCACAGCCCAAATCACATGCCCGGCCCAAATCAGATGCACAGCCCGAATCACATGCCCAGCCCGAATCACATGCCCGGCCCGAATCAGATGCCCAGCTCAAATCACATGGCCCAGCCCAAGTCAATCAGTTGCACAGCCCAAATCAGATGCCCTGAGAGATTTGCAGCCTCAACTTACCTCCCATGTCACCTCCCTGGCCTGGTTCAGGTGCTGAAGTAGCCCAGGGTCAGGTCCTGGAGGGAAATGTACTCTGTCAAATACAGCGTTAAAGCAGCTTCTTGGTCGGGCACAGTAGCTCATGCCTGTATCCCAACTACTCGGGGGGGCCGGGGTGGGAGGATCACCTGAGCCCAGGAGTTGGAGACCAACCTGGGCAACACAGCAAGACTCCCACTCTACAAATATTTTAACAAAAACAAAACAAATTAGCTGGGCGTGGTGGTGCACGCCTGTATCCCAGCTGCTCTGGAGGCTGAGGTGGGAGGATCGCTTGGGTCCAGGAAGCTGAGGCTGCGGTGAGCTATGACCACACCCCTGCACTCTAGCCTGGGTGACAGAGCGAGACCCCGTTAAAAAAAAACAAAAAACTGTTTCTCGTGTCCGGTATTGATGTTTGGTGCCCTGTTAAATCCACGCCTACAGAGCCGCGGCTCCTCCCGAGCCTGTGAATCATCGGGTTGCTTTTTCCTCCCGGTCGGCATTCTCCACCTTGCAGCCCCACCCCACACTGCACAGTTGCTGTATAGGGAAAGCACACGTGTTTGGAAAAGGCACAGAAGTTAGTTGCAAGCAAGGTTTATTCTGATGGGGTGAAGCCAGTGTGAGAACGCTCGATCTTTTTTTTTTTGAGACAGAGTTTCACTCTTGTTGCCCAGGCTGGAGTGCAATGACTCAGTCTCGGCTCACTGCAACCTCCACTTCCCAGGTTCAAGCGATTCTCCTGTCTCAGCCTCCCAAGTAGCTGGGATTACAAGCGCGCACGACCACGCCCAGCTAATTTTGTATTTTTAATAGAGTTGGGGTTTTGCCATGTTGGCCAGGGTCGTCTCGAACTCCAGACCTCAGGTGATCCGCCTGCCTCAGCCTCCCAAAGTGCTGGTATTACAGAGGTGAGCCACCACGCCTGGACCACTCAATCCGTTTTAAAATGCGGAACTTAGACATGAGGCCACTTACGAACTCACTGTTGAACTCACACTCTGTGTTCGCACCAGTGATGGGAGTGGAATCCCACGCGTGCTGTGGTTCTCTGTCAGTGCCTCTCCCTCAAGCCGCCTGGGGTGGGCTTCTGCGCTAGTCGGACCTAGAAGCTAAGCTGTGGGTTGTTTGCTCCTGGTGATTTCAGCTGGGCTCTCCTCACCGATGAGGAGATGCTGCTCCTTAGAGAGGGTCCAGCCTGTCTGCCTAATTCATGCTACATGGAGCCCAGGCTGTGTGGCAAATCGTTCTCCATGTGCTCACTGAGAAGCCAGTGGGAGAGACCCTTCAGGTGTCAGTGGGGCAGGAATGGCCGTCCCCAAGACCCAGGAGAGTCCAGTCCTTCCCGCTGTGCACTGAAGAGGGAGGTGGGGGGTCGGGGGGACTGTTTTTGGAAGGTACGATCCACAATCTTTGGAATGTGGTAAGGGAGAAGACAGAGCAAGGCGCACACGCATACGCAAACACACATACACGTATTCACATGCATGCACATGCACACGTACACACATACACAGCTGTGCACACGTGTACATGCATATCCTCGCACACACGTACACACGTACCCGCACACGTGTACACGTCCTCACACGTACACACATCCTCGCACACACGTACACATCCTTGCACACACACCGTATCCTCACACATGGGTACACACGTATCCTTGCACACACATACACATATCCTCGCACACGTGTGCACACATCCTTGCACACACATACACACGTATCCTCGCACACACATACACATATATCCTTGCACATGCGTACACGTCCTCACACACGTACACACATATCCTCGCACACACGTACACGTGTGTGCACATACATGTACACATGTACATACACATCCTGCCCTGCCCCCGCCAACTGTCTGGCCCTGCTAGTAGGTTCCCGGAAGGGGCTTCCTCCCTGTGGTGGAAACACAGGCTGTTTCAAGGCTGCCTGATTTAGAATTGGTTCAAGGACTTGGGAATGTTCCTGACTGATAATTACAGAAACACAGTTAGTTATCCATGCCGAGGCGTAGAGAGTGTCGTTAGGCACAGAATTTTTGTTTCAAGTAGAGCAGAGTAAATTTAGAATTGAATGACAATCAGAGTCACATAAGCACTACGTTGTGTTAGATTTTTGGCATTTTCTTCTCAAATTACTTCAGTCTGTAGATTTGAATTTTAAATACAATTTCTCAGATTTTTTTTCTACAGTATTTTAAATGTCAGATCAGAAGATTATTTGAGTCTCTTCCTCAGAAGTTTGCACTGGCCTTGTATTGCCAAGCACACGCCCTCCCTACCGTTCTTCCGCCCCCTGCCCGCCGTGCCCAGGGTCTGTGACGTTCTCCTTACCGTCCTGCCGCCCCCACCCGCCGTGCCCAGGCTCTATGTCGTCCCTTTCCCCCACCCGCCATGCCCAGGGTCTGTGACGCCCTCCTTACCATCCTGCCGCCGCCACCCCCCGTGCCCAGGGTCTGTGTCATCCCTTTCCCCTGCCCACCATGCCCAGGGTCTGTGACATCCCTTCCCCCCAGGACCATGCTGCATTCACCCTTCAGAGCTGTAGCTCTGTGAGTTTTGAGCAGCACCACCTCTGTCCCCCGCATGTGGGCATCTCCACTGCCCAGAACTGCCCTTGGACCCTGGCACTGCTGCTGTGGGCTGCGTCCTGTGTGTCCCTTCCAGGATGTCACGTGCATGAGGTCGTGGGAGCGTGGCTGCTGGCGTCTGCTCCTTCCTCTCTGCGTTGGAGGCTCATGCATGGCACCTGTGTCTGCAGCACTTTCCTTCTTCGCGTGAGTCACGTTCCGTCCTGTGGATGGACCGTTTGGTCACCAGCAGCGGTGTTTTCGGGTCCTTTCTAGTTTTTGGCCATCGCAGGTAAAGCTGATGTAAACACTTGCAGACTGGTTTTTGTGAGAGTGTTTTATTGGATAAACACGCAGGCCTGGGGTTGCTGGGCCATAGGTACAGTCCTTACTTTATTAGAAACTCACCACATGCTGTTTTCCACACCCTTCGCACCATGTCACATCCCCACGGGCACTGGACGAGATTTCCAGGTGCTACAGTCAGGCCAGCATGTTGGGTGGAGTTTGCTGTTTTTAGTGTGTCTGGCTGGTGTGCAGTGGTGCCCCATGGTGTTGGTGGGGTTTGCTGTTTAGTGTGTCGGCTGGTGTGCAGTGGTGCACACGGTGTTGGTGGGGTTTGCTGTTTTTAGTGTGTCCCGTTGGTGTGCAGTGGTGGCTCATGGTGTTTTAGTTTGCAATTCCCAAATGAGAGGACGTTGGGGCCTTTTCCTGTGCTGTGTTGTGCTTCTACGCACCCATACGTCTTCTTTGGTGGCCACTCAGACCTGCCATCCATTAAATCAAGTTCTGTGTTTCTGAGTGCAGAGTTTGAGAACCCCTGCCATGCCCTGGATGCAGGTCCCTCATCAGACTGTTTCAGGCTCCACAGCAGGGCCTCAGCTCCGGCTCCCACTCCTCTCCTCAGAGCTCTGGCAGCTGCCCCCCCATCCCCCCGGCTCTGCTTCCTCCTGCCCCCCACCGCAGTGGAGGTGGTCCTTCTCCTCGGTGGACTCGGGCCCTGTGCTCACCTCACCGCTCGCTCCAGGGCCCAGTCTGTCTGCTGCCATCCCCAGCACCCAGAGGCAGTGGGCCAGGCTCAGTGGCTCTGTGAGCACCCAGCGAGCTGATGAGTGGCTGCGTCTCCTGTCCTACCAGCAAGAACGGACAGTCCAACCATGTGGTTGGGTTGCCGAGAGCGTGAACAGGCAAAGTTCGGTAATATTTTCAGACCACTGCTAACGCAGGCGGTGCTCAGTGGTAATGACCCATCAATAAGGAATTCACATGGGCCTGGATCTGAAGTTTCATCAGAGTCCAGTTTTCCTGTTTCCTAAGAAAATAAGGCACACACCACGTGGAAATATAATTCGTACCATATAATTTGTCGTTAGCTTTGCAGACACAGCGTAAGTTTCCATTAACAGCACTGAAACCTCCGCCTTAAAACTCAAGCTTCGTGCTGGGAGGGTTGAGAGGGTATCACTTACCGTCCTCAAGTCAGTCACTTCCCTGAACAGAGTTCCCTTCTCACACGGAAGCACATGTTCACGCCTGGTGTGTATCTGACGATCGCACTGCCAGCCGCCAGCAGCAGATGGCTTGGTGACAGCAGCTCCAGAGTCCTTTCTGCTTTGAGATTCTTCCTCTGTTAAGATTGTTTTCCTTGGCAATGCCTGAGTGTAAAGGAAAGCGTCTCTTGGTGCTGGTGAGTGGCCGGCCAGAGCTTTTCACACAGGAGGACAGAGTTGGCTCTTCTTCAAGCCTGACTTAGAAGTGAGCAGGGTTCCCTGTGGATGAACGCTGCCATGTGACAGCCTTCCCCTCCATTCTCCTGTTCTGCCTCGGAGCTCGCACCCTTTCTGCTTTGCTTGTGTGTTGCATCTGTGTGTTTGGAAAGATGGAAGCTTGAATGGAAATTGTCAGAAACGTTACGTTGTGCAAACGGGCTGGAAAAGCTGGTTAGCATCGTTTGAAGCCAGCAAGGTCCCACGAGCATTGACCCACTCTGAGTTAGCCGGGGGTGTTACAGAAGAAGGAACTTCTTTTTCTCTTTTTGAGGCAGACTTGCTCTATCACCCAGGCTGGAGTGCAGTGGTGCAATCCCAGCTCACTGCAACCTCCGCCTCCCAGGTTCAAGCAACTACTGTCCTGCCTCAGCCTCCCAAGTAGCTGTGATTACAGGCACCTGCCACCACACCCGGATAATTTTTGTATTTTTAGTAGAGACAGGGTTTCACCATATTGGTCAGGCTAGTCTCCAACTCCTGACCTCAGGTGATCCACCCACCTCGGCCTCCCAAAGTCCTGGGATTACAGATGTGAGCCACGATGCCCAGCCTATGTCTGCTATAATACTAAGTATAGAAGAACAGGCTTCAGAACATGTTCAGAGCCATGTGCTGCGTAACCGCGTTTGAGTCCATAAGGACCACATGGAGGAGGGTGGCCCCTCAGATAGTAACATTGTGTTTCTCCGGTACCTTTTCTGTGTCTAGAAACAAACACTCACCGTCCGTGCTGCAGTGTCTGCGTGTTGAGTGTAGTCACCTGCTGCACAGGTTCATGGCCTAGGAGCCTCACAGGCTACATTGCGCAGCCCAGGCATCGCACAGCCAGGCACGTAGGAGGCTGCGCCATCCAGGCTTGTGTATGTCACTGTAGGACGTTCACACAGCGATGAAATCACCCAATGACATGTTTCCCAGAACGCACCCCCACCGTTCAGCAACGCTTGGCTGTACCCAGAAACAGCGGTCCCCTGCCATTTTGGCACCAGGGACTGGTTTTGTGGAAGACAGTTTTTCCATGGCTGGGGCAGGGAGCAGAGTGGTTTCAGGTTGAAATTGTTCTACCTCAGATCATGAGGCATTCAGTTCTCATAAGGAGCACGTAACCCAGGTCCCTCACACGCACAGTTCACGGGAGGGTCTCAGGTCCCTCACACGCACAGTTCACAGGAGGGTCTCAGGTCCCTCACACGCACAGTTCACAGTAACCGAGGTCCCTCACACACACAGTTCACAGGAGGGTTTGCCCTCCCCTGAGAATCTCGTGCCGCCACTGATCTGACAGGAGGTGGAGCTCAGGCGGTCACGCTCCTTCACCATCTGCTCACCTCCTGCTGTGGGGCCCAGTTCCTAACAGGCCTCAAACCAGTCCTGGCCCGTGTCCAGGCCTTGGGTACCCCTGCCCAGCACCGGCCAGTATTTCTTTGGAAACACCCACAAGCCCAGGTGCCCACAAAGCTCTGTTCAGCAGTCAGCAGACCCCTCCCCGGCTGTTCCTGGTCACGCATCCCTCATTTTGCAAACTTTCCAGAGTGGATCGCCATCAGAAGAAAGGTGCAGCTGGGCATGGTGGCGCCTGCCTGTCATACTGAGGTCAGGAGTTCAAGACCAGGCTGGCCAACATGGTGAAAACCCATCTCTACTAAAAGTACAAAACTTAGCCAGGTGTGGTGGCGTGCACCTGTAGTACCAGTTACTCAGGAGGCTGAGACATGAGAATGGAGAATTGCTTGAACTCGGGAGGCGAAGGTTGCAGTGAGCTGAGATCGCACCATTGCACTGCAGCCTGGGTGAAAAAAAAAAAAAAAAAAAAAAAAAAAAACAACGAAGAGAGGTGTGTTTGCATCCTGCCTTTTTTGTTTTTTACAAAATAACGACAAGATCATTTAAACAGCCAGCAGAATTTTAATTATTTGGAACTAATTCCATAATACAGCATAAAAACAGAAAAATAACCAGAAAAAGGTTAAAAATGGGGTGTCCTGGTACAAGCTGTTCTTCTTATTAAAACATACCCTTTAGGCTGGGTGCAGTGGTTCACACCTGTAATCTTAGCACTTTGAGAGGCCGAGGCAAGAGGGTTGCTTAAGCCCGGAAGGTGAATGCTGCAGTGAGCTGTGATCGTACCACTGCACTCCAGCCTGGGTGACAGAGTGAGACCCTTTCTCTAAAAATAGAAAAAGACCCTTGAAATCCTGACACGTCATGGTTTCATTTCTATCTTTACAGTTGTTCTGAATTTTTTTTTTTTTTTTTTTTTTTTTTTTTGAGACGGAGTCTCGCTCTGTCGCCCAGGCTGGAGTGCAATGGCGTGATCTTGGCTCACTGCAACCCCCACCTCCCGGGTTCAAGTGATTCTGCTGCCTCAGCCTCCCGAGTAGCTGGGACTATAGGCACCCGCCACCTCGCCCGGCTAATTTTTTGTATTTTTAGTAGAGACGGGGTTTCACCATGTTAGCCAGGATGGTCTGGATCTCCTGACCTCGTGATCCGCCCGCCTCGGCGTCCCAAAGTGCTGAGATTACAGGCGTGAGCCACCGCACCCGGCCTTAATGGAGTCTTTTAATAAGGATGCTGTAAAGATAGGATTACTCATACACCAGAAGGTGAACTTGGAGTCAAAAAATTAACCCCAGATGCGTCAGGGACCTGAAGGTAAAGCCCAGAACCGCAGAGGTAGGACAAAGCCTTCGTGACTGCGGGCCAGGCCACGCTTCCCGGCATACGTCCTCAAAAGACCGCAGAGTGACCACGAAGCCTTTGTGACTGCGGGCCAGGCCACGCTTCCCGGGATACGTCCTCAAAAGACCGCGGAGTGACCACAAAGGCTTTGTGACCGCAGGCCAGGCCACGCTTCCCGGGATACGTCCTCAAAAGCACGCTCTGTAACAGGGTAAAGCAACGTGCTGGACTTCATCAAAATGCACACTTCTGCTCTTTCAAAGGCCTGTTGAAAAAACGAAAAGACAACCAAAGACTGAGATGTTTGGAGGTGACGTATGTAAGGATTTGTCTCCAGAGCAGAGAAAGAGCTCTTGAAACTCAGCAGGAAAACAATCCAGTTTTTTAAATGGGCAGAGAACAATTTGGAAAGACCCTTCACCAGGGAAGATAACACAGGCGGCAAACAAGCCCGTGAAGAAGACGCTCGGCGTCGTTAGTCATTGGGGAATGCAAAGGAAAAGCACACGGAAACGCCACTCTGCCTCTCAGACTGGTTTCAGTTCAAGACTGAGCATACCACATGCCGCGGAGAGTGGGAAGGAGCACAGACTGGCTCAAACTCTTTGGAAAATAGTTGGACAGTTTCTCAAACAGTTAAACGTGCACCTTCCCTGTGGCCCAGCCCTTCCACAGCTGGTATTTGTCCCGGCACAGTGAAAGCACAGGACACACAGACTTTCCCTGGACACCAATCGAATGCTTCTCCGCAGAGGAGCAGGCAGTAAACCGGCATCTCCCCAGAACAGGCCACTTCCCAGCTTCAGAAAGGAGCGGGCACAGGCAGACCTCAGAAAACCACACAGAGTGAAAGAAGCAGAGAAGGGAGGAGAGTGAATGACAGGCTTCCACTTGTGTCAAGCTCTAGAAAGTGCAGCCCGGTCACGGGACAGAAAGCAGATCCGGGGGTGCCGGGGCACCGTGGGGTTCGCGCTGCAGAGGAGCAGAGGAAGCCGGGCGAAGGACGTGGCTGTCACCCCCACTGTGCCGACGGCTTCGCAGGCATGTCTCTGGTCATATGGGGACGGCTTCGCAGGCGTGTCTCTGGTCATATGGGGACGGCTTCGCAGGTGTCTCTCTGATCGTATGGGGACGGCTTCGCAGGCGTGTCTCTCTGGTCATACACGTCAGCACATGTGGCAAGTGTGTTGCTTGCATCTCTGTGTGGCTCTAGTGTTTGTTTTTTGAGACAGGGTCTTGCTCTGTCACCCAGGCTGGAGTGCTGTGGCACAGTCCTCCCACCTCAGCCTCCTGAGTAGCTGGGACCACAGGCATGCACCACAGCACCGAGCTAATCTTCCTGTTTTTTACAGAGATGGGGGTCTTTGCCATGTTGCCCAGGCTGGTCTTGAATTCCTGGGCTCTAGTGATCCACCTGCCTCAGCCTCCACAGTGCTAGGACTGCACCCATGCACCGCCTGTGTGAATGTTCTGAACGAAAGGGGCATTTGGCAGCTTTGCGTCCACCCCAAGACTTGTTTTGAAACGGTGAGGTTGAAACTCACAGGTGTCCCTTAAATGCGATGTGCGATACCTTGAGTTGTGGGGGTTTTGCCTGTGAATTTCTCATTCTTCTCTCTGTTTTTTCATTCCAGAACGTCGCCCTGTGCTGGGCTGCCGGGAGCTTGTCTTCAGGAACCTCTCCAAGATCCTCCCTGCCCTGTGCCACGACATCACCGACTGGGTGGTGGGGACCCGAGTGAAGTCGGCACAGCTGCTGCCGGTGCTGCTGCTGCACGCAGAGGACCACGCCACGCAGCACCTGGAGGTTGTCCTCCGGACCCTGTTCCAGGCCTGCACCGATGAGGAGGCAGCTGTGGTCCACAGCGTAAGTGGCCGCATTCCAGCCGTGGCCACGGAGCTCTAACTCGAGCTTAAGATCCCACCTCTGTGGTGTGCAGGGCCCGAGGCTGTCCTGCAGCCAAGACAGCGTTTCCCTCACCCCCGGGCCGCAGGCCCTCCCCACGCCCAGCCCCTGGGAACCGCCGGTCTGCTTTCTGTACCTGTAACAGTGTGTCGAGGGTGAACCTTTCATGCTCATTTTCAAGCACACTCGGGCGTGCAGCGCTGGGTGCGTGTTGTGTAAACGTGCCGTGCTCCAGACAGGGCCGGGGCTGCTGACGAAGGACCGAGATGCCCAGAGTTCAGCATTGACATCCAGGCTGTCCTGAGGGCCCTTCCAGGCCTCGCAGGGGCTGTGGGGACACCCAGGCGCAGGGTGTCCTGCGAGTGGCGTCCCTGGTGCCGTCTTCTTTCTCACTCCCTGTCCGCACTCGGCTGGTGGTTATTGCCTCGGCACCAGTGGGTACGCACGAGGGAGTCCCATGCTTAGGCCACTCTTCCTCACTAGGCCGGGCCACACTCTGTGCTGACAGTCACCACCGTGGGCCGTGCTCAGGCCACTCCTCCTCACTAGGCCAGGCCACGCTCTATGCTTACAGTCACCACCATGAGGACTTAACACCCACCCCTCAAAGACACTTCCTAGTGCTCAGGAGAACAACTAAAGCTTTGACTTGAGGTTTCAGTTCAAAATATCCTCATCTTGAACCTTAAATTCCATTGCAAGGAATCCTTTCCAGCAGTTTTTACTTTTAGTGGTCCAGGTCACTGTTACTAGCTGGGCGTAGTGGCGTGCATCTGTGGTTCTAGCTCCTGGGAGGCTGAGGTGGGAGGATCGCTTGAGCCCGGGAGGTCAAGGCTGCAGTGAGCTATGATTGCGCCACTACAATCCAGCCTGGGCAACGGAATGAGACACTGTCTCAGATAAAACAAAAAAATCTAAATCACTGTGACTGATTGAAAGTAAATGTTCCAGGTTCCATGTTATTTTCATGTCATGTTTCTACTTTTCAAAAACTACCATGAATTTAAAATTGTCTGTAGTTCTCTGTGGAACCTATGGGAGAGCAAGAGACACGGGGTGAGGCTGAGAGGACAGGAGACTGTGATCCACTGTGGAATCCCACGGTGCAGAGGGGCTGGTGTGTGTGTGATCCACTGTGGAATCCCATGGTGCAGAGAGGCGGGTGTGTATTGATTTGCTGTGGAATCCCATGGTGCAGAGGGGCTGGTGGGTATTGATTTGCTGTGGAATCCCATGGTGCAGAGGGGCTGGTGTGTTTTGATCAGCTTAGTGATGGGAAGGTTGGGTCACTGGTGTCCGATGAGGGGCGTGCAGTGAACCCGGCAGCTGGGACACAGCATTCTTTGGGCCAGACTTCACTGTCTGGGGGGTGTGTCCGGCTTGCTGGCTGTGAGCCTGGCCTCAGGGACGTTCTGAGGTCACACCAGGACTTGTACTTTTCCTGAGGGCTCTGAGCATGTGCCAAGGACTCACTCGGCCTAACACGGGGCTCTGTCTGGTGCACGGCTGTGTCTGGGAGGCCACAGCGCCAAGAGCAGGAGCCTGGCTGAGACCCTCGGGTTTGGCTCTGAGTTTACTCATGTTTGTTTCTCGCAGTGTACGAGATCCGCAGAGCTCGTCGGGACGTTCGTCAGCCCTGAGGTGTTTCTGAAGCTGATCTTATCGACGCTGAAGAAGACGCCTTCCGCCTCCGGCCTTCTGGTGCTGGCCTCCGCCATGCGGGGTTGTCCCCGAGAAGCCCTCCAACCGCACCTGGCAGCCATCACCACAGAGCTGGCACAGGCCCACATCTGCCAGGCATCTGAAAACGTAAGACCACTTGGGAGAGGGGGGATTGAAAAAGAGGAGCTTCCCCTGCCCGGCCGTCTGCCGTTGTAAGGACGTGTCTGTGGGTCCGCCCCGTGCCGCCGGGCTGGGCCGTCGGAAACACCCAATGACGTGTCTGCGGGTCCGCTCTGTGCCGCCAGGCCGGGCCGGGCCATCGGAAACACCTGCGGTAGCCGGGATGCCCTCACCAATACCCGTTGTTCCAGGGCCTCGCCCTGCGCTGTGCAGAGCCCCAGCGCCAGCCGCAGCCGCAGGCGGCCGCTCACATTTACATTCGTTGCTGCCCCTTTCTTGGCCACGCTGGCCACAGTTCACGTGTTCGATGACTCAGGAGGCGTCCACGGCCGGGACCCGCTGGCCCGTGCTGCTGGATGTAGATGCGGGGTCTACGTCATCCCACCTCTGAGGAGCGTGGTCGCACATCCGCCATCCCACCCAGTCCCCACGGTACCTGCACAGATCGCACGTCCTCGGGGGGCACTGGCAGCCTGTTCCCCATCAGCCCTGTCTGGCGTTCCGAGCTGTGCTTCACACAGCCCAGCCGAGGATTTGCCAGAGACATTTGTTTAATTTTAAATTGAGCAGCAAATCCTTGAGCTCAGAAGCTGGAACAGCCTGGGTAGTTGGGCTTAATTGTTTGGAATAATCCATAGTTGTATTCCATGGAAGAAGAAGTGACGACTTTGCTTTGTTTGGAGGTGAGTGGTCCCTGTCAGTGTGTGTTGGACTCAGCACCCCAGATCTTTCTAGGACACGGGGCTGCCCCCACCAGGCGGCCGTCCCACGCAGGGAGGGCCTCAGCTCGCCCCTGGAGGCCGGCACTTGCTCCGGCTCGATCATTTCCGGCGGTTTCTTTGGCCCCAAAGCTGGCCTGGGGCGCGGGGACTTGCTGCTGTGCTGTCAGCCCGGCCCATCCTGTGTCAGGCTCCCTCTCCGTCCTCAGAACGAGAAGTGGGGCTGTTGACAGTCATTTTTGTAAACTGTTTTAAGAAACCTGTAAGCAGTTCCTGGAATACACAGAGGGAAAGAAACGGAGCTGGGGTTGGGAAGGGAGCCGGGGAGGGGGCCGGGCCGTGTGCTCATGGCGTCTCAGCGACGTTCCAGCTTTTCCCAAAGCCCGTTTTTAACACGTCGCCAAATCTGTGTCAGTTCTGCGCTTTCCTTTACTCACAACGTGTTCTGAGGATGCCTTTGATTTCTGTACATAGATTTGCAAGCCAGAAGCATTTTTCCCTGGAAGGGCGTAACTTGAGAATGTGCACAGGTGCCTAAATCCTTATCTCACAAACTTTATAGCAAAGAAAGTGTAGTTTTCACATCTCCGTGTTGGTTACAGGAAAACGGAATTGTGTCTTCCCACAGTTGTGTGTTTGGCTCCCCATCTTCCAGTTTTATCGCGGAAAAATTTACTCACAATCTTTCAAACAGAGACCTCTTTCTGACAAAGTCCAGTCACACAGGACTGCTGGGAAGCCATCCTCAACCTTCCAGGCTGCGAACGTGTGTCGGCCCTTTGGCCAAGGAGCCAGTCACAGTGAAAACCCAAGACGTACATTTCACTCCTTTCTTGTTTTTATTTTTATTTATTTTATTTTATTTTATTTTATTTTGAGATGGAGTCTCGCTCTGTCACCCAGGCTGGAGTGCAGTGGCGCGATCTCGGCTCGCTGCAAGCTCCGCCTCCCGGGTTCACACCATTCTCCTGCCTCAGCCTCCTGAGCAGCTGGGACTACAGGCACCCGCCACCACGCCCGGCTAACTTTTTGTATTTTTAGTAGAGACGGGGTTTCACTGTGTTAGCCAGGATGGTCTCAATCTCCTGACCTCATGATCCACCCACCTCGGCCTCCCAAAGTGCTGGGATTACAGGCGTGAGCCACCACGCCTGGCCTCTTGTTTTTATTTTTTTTGTTTTAGAATTGATCCTCCCACCTCAGCCTCCTGAGTCGCTGGGACTACAGGTGTGCACCACCACACCTGGGTAATTTTTTTTTATTTTATTTATTTTTATGTATTTACTTTTTGGGATGGAGTCTCACTCTGTCGCCCAGGCTGGAATGCAGTGGTGCGATCTCGGCTAAGCGATTCTCCTGCCTCAGCCTCCCAAGTAGCCAGGATTACAGGCGCGTGCCACCACGCCTGGCTAATTTTTGTGTTTTTTAGTAGAGACAGGGTTTCACCATGTTAGCCAGGCTGGTCTCAAACTCCTGACTTCAAGTGATCAGCCCACCTCGGCCTCCCAAAGTGCTGGGATTACAGGTGTGAGCCACTGCACCTGGCCCCGTTTTACTCCTTAACAGACTTACTTGGCAAGAAAGGGTGAACGTACTCAGGTCTCAGTCAGTCAGGTCCGCGGCTCTGTGCTCTTCCCGCGGCCGGCCAGGCTTTGTTTGTGTCATGTCATTTGGGAAGTCGATTATGTTTCCCACAATTATTCTCCAGTAGCTATGAGAACAGGTTAAAAATGTCTTTCAAGAACAAACCGAAATTGTTTTAAAAGCCCATGTTTAAACAGAGAAGTCCGTGAAAATGTATTCTAAACTAAGCCTGGCTTCACTCCGTGCCCTGGGGTTCACAGGAAATCTGGCTTTAGCAGTAGGTACTTCCAGGTGTCTCGGGCCCAGTGGTGCCCCTGGAGCTCGACGGACAGGAGCTGGAGTCTCCTGGGAAGGAGTTTAGGACAGGCGCCTAGAGTGAGGAAATGGGTAGCTCACCAATTCGCTTCTCAGGCAGGGAAGCCAGCAGTTCTGGGATGCCATTGCCATTGTTGAAATAGGAGTCTCTTGTGCTTTTCTGAATTGAAAACTTTTGCAATCTTAGATAACATTATTTCAGAAAACAATGTTTGAAATACTCAGTATTTCAAAAAATACTGAGAATTATTTCCTGCTGTATCTTTTTTCTTTTTCATTCTGTGTGTGTGTGTTGTATGTAGGCAGACACTGAAAATTGTCTGGTCAAATATAGAGAAATCTATAAATGTGAAGTCTTGTCACTTCCTCAGAGACGGTGCCGCGTTCGTGCAGGAGGGTGGCACTTGCTGCAAAGGATGCCTGATTCCCCGTTTGTTCCTCCGCTTGGAGGTGTGGTCAGCCAGGAGGGGCTGTGTCTTCTAAACGCGCCTGCCTTTTGATTTTAACCGAAAAGATGATAGCTCCTGAAATGTACATGACAGATCATTCTAGAAACTAGCCACATAGTGTCCTCAGAAGTCAGCCAGTTAGTACAGGCCTTAGAGAAATTGGGCTGTGGGAAAAATCAGGAATGGAATAAAAACAAATCTGTGGCTTCTGTGGGAGTTGGGGCCACGACAGGGCCACACAGCTCCGCCAGCTCCAAGGTAGACGGGGCCACGCGGCTCCGCCAGCTCCGAGGTAGATGGAGCCACGCAGCTCCGTGTCTTCTGTGGGTCAGGGCGGGGCCAGGGTGCAAGGACCGAACACTGCTGTAGTAGAGAGGGAGTGTTTTGTTTAGTCTTTCATGATTTACATCAGTGGGGAATGAGGCTTAGAGTTTTAGAACTGATTAGGAAATGTAGAACCAACCCATTGTCTAGCCAAATAATTACCAAACTTTTTTGAACTCACACCCCCATTAGTAAAAACAGTTTTTAGCATAGGCCTCCAATATACGTGCACTGTTGATAAGTCATGTGTTTAAATTACATGGCCAGTGTCCTAACTCACCCTGTACTTTATGAAACATACATAAAATAGACATTAGAGGGACGTTATAAGAAGTAAATACAGGCCAGGCGTGGTGGTTCTTATCTATAATCCCAGCACTTTGGGAGGCCACAGCAGGAGGATCACTTAAGGCTAGGAGTTTGAGACTGCAGTTAGCCGTGATTGCACCACTGCACTCCAGCCTGGGCGACAGAGCAAGACCCTGTCTCTAAAAAATAAGTTAAAATTTATTTAGAAAGAAGTAAGCATACGCAAAGCTTTAGGAATTCTTGGGTCCAGCACACGCTTGCTGTGTTGCAGGCTTCAGATCCTGGCTGACTCACAGTGGATGAGGCTGGAGCCGGGAGGGGAAGCCATTCAACCAGCGCAGCCTTAGGTGCAGAGCTGAGACTTCACCTCCCCATCAATCAGGAAACACTTTAAACCATAAATTTTGTTTGTCTTTCTTAAAACTTGGTGTTATAGAAATACCCAAAAATGCACAGAAGAGGGGCAGGGAGCAGAGCGAAGGTGTGCCAGCTTCAGTGCTGACCAGCCCTTTGCATTCATGTTCTGCCTGCCTGGAGCCACTTTTCTTTTTAGCTTTGGAGGGCAGGGAGAACTTGGGTGTGTTATAAAGCAGATAATGCAGCGCGCCCTCATTTCCCTCACAGGTACCGTGGTGTGGATCACTAACGCAGCTGCTCGACCACATCGCTCAAGTGCCTGTTCACATTTCACAAAATAAGCACAGATTCCTTAGCTCCCAGTCTGTGTTCAGTTTTCTCGTCAACAAGCACGCCCTTTTATGGTTGACGTGCCAGCACCCTACGTCCAGCACCTGGGGGCTGTCCCTGCAAGGGCTCTCCCATGCCCGCTGCCCCTTGTGAGCCGTAGACTAGGAGCCCCGGGCGGGCTCTGTCAGCCCTGGCACTGGGGCTGGAGCCCTGTATTAGTCCATTCTCATGTCGCTAATAAAGACCTACCAGAGACTGGGTAATTTATAAAGAAAAAGGGGCTTACTGGACTCAAAGTTCCACATGGCTGTGGAGGCCTCACAATCATGGCGGAAGGCAAAGGAGGAGCAAAGTCACATTTTGCATGGCGGCAGCAAGAGAGAGTGTGCGGGGGAACTGCCCTTTATACAAACGTCAGGTCTCTCGAGACTTACTATCATGAGAACAGCACGGGAAAGACCCACCCCATGATTCAGTTCCCTCTCACAGGATCCTCCCAGGACACATGGGGATTACAGGAGCTACAGTTCAAGATGGGATTCGGGTGGGGACACGACCAAATTGTACCAAGCTCTGACGGTGCCACCGGTCTCTTCCAGGACCTCTACCTGGAGCGCCTGCTGCTCTGTGTGCAGGCTCTGGTGTCTTTGTGTCGTGAGGACTGTGGCGCGGCCAGCCTACAGCTCATGGACGTGCTGCTGACCATAGTGGCCCTTGCAGGTGCCACCGGCCTGAGGGACAAGGTAAGGCTGACGCAGTGGCTGCTGCTTGACCTAGTGGAGCTCACAGCTGGAAGGCATCTCTAAGTGAGGTGAACTGTCTCCCACGCATCCCCTCTGTGCTTGAGCCCCAGGCCTCAAACATGTCTGACCAGCAAAGACCAGGGATTAAGAACCTTGCCGGTGAGTCCCCGGGCAACGGCCTTCGGGGCAGCCTTCCAGCTGCCAGTGTATTCTGGCATCAGGGAGTGGAGACAACTGTTTAATGTTAGGGTCTACAGCAAAGAAGCAAACAAGAAATAAGACATAACCTTGAAACCTGTGCACTTGAGTGGGGTTTAATAGTGCACATGTCGCCGGGCGCGGAGGCTCACGCCTGTAATCCCAACACTTTGGGAGGCCGAGGTGGGTGGATCACCTGAGGTCAGGAGTTTGAGACCAGCCTGACCAACATGGTGAAACCTCGTCTCTACTAAAAATACAAAAAATTAGCCGGGCGTGGTGGCACGTGCCTGTAATCCCAGCTACTCAGGAGGCTGAGGCAGGAAAATCGCTTGAACCGGGGAAGCAGAGGTTGCAGTGAGCCGAGATTGTGCCACTGCACTCCAGCCTGGGCGGAGCAACGGAGCGAGACTCCGTCAAAAAAAAAAAAAAAAAAGTACATGTGTTGACTGTGAGTCGAGAGAAGATACTGTGATTTCCTGCTCTCATTGCAGCGCAGCGTTCAAAAGTACTTCTCGCCCGTGGGCTCCCTGTTTATGCCCCAAAATCACCTTTTTTCTTCAGTGGAGTCTCACTGTGTTACCCAGGCTGGAGTGCAATGGCGCGATCTCTGCTCACTGTAACTTCCGCCTCCCGGGTTCAAGTGACTCTCCTGCCTCAGCCTCCTGAGTAGCCAGGATTACAGGTGCGCGCCACCACACCCGGCTGATTTTTATATTTTTAGTAGAGACAAGGTTTTGCCGTGTTGGCCAGGTTGGTCTCAAGCTCTTGACCGCAGGTGATCCACCTGCCTCAGCCTCCCAAAGGGCGGGGATCATAGGCGTGAGCCACCGCACCCGGCCATCACGCCCCAAAATCTTTTAGCCCCAACCTCCTCGTGGGCTCCTAGGGCCCCTGGAGGCCCCAGTGTCTGTCTGCCTCTCTGGAAGCTGAGACTTAGTTCCTCCTGCCGTTCTGTCTCTGTGGACAGCCCCTCTCAGCAGGTTCTCTCTCTGGGACATTCACGGCCTGAATGTACCATGGGGAACCTGGTGTGGAGGAGGCTACTACTCTCCCCTCCCCTCCTGGGGCCTCTTTAAAAACAAGCTTCCCAAGGGGTGTGTGTCTCAGCAGACGCTGTCACTGTTAGGGCCTGAGGTACCAGCAAAAGCAAAGTCTTTGCCTCCTGGTCATGGGGGAGGAAGCCAGGCAGCCCCAGATTCAGACTCCAGGCTTGGGGCAGTGGCCACCAGGGAGCCTCAGCCCTTCCTCTGTTCCTAAGTCCCCAAGAAGAGCAGCCAGCTAAAAGTAAAAGGCGGCCACGGTTATCATCTCTGTCTGCCCAGTTACGTTTACCTGGAGGTCTGGTCTGCTGAGCTTAACTCTTTAAGCCACTTGCCTGCCCCTCACCCTCTCAGAGGAGCCCTGCCTGCCCAGGCGGATACCCAGTGTCCGTGTAAGCCCGAGACCACCTGTGCTGTGTGCGTCCCAGTGTGCACAGTGCCTGCTTCATGATTCGCTGCAGAGACGGCGTTGGTGTGAACGGGATCAGGGTCTCGCCCTGCACCCGCGGCTCTCGCTCTCCTGCACCCTGGGCGGGGCTCCCCGTGGCAGCCTCCCTCCTGGTTATCCTGGCAGGCCCGGCCTGTGTGGTTCTTACGCATGAGGGGGATAGTGCGTCCCGCAGGCAGGCCTGAGCCCCGAGTGTTGGAATTGTCTCAGTCTCTGACTTGTAACCTCCAGGCACAGGAGACGATGGACTCACTGGCCATGGTGGAGGGTGTCAGCGGCTGCCAGGACCTCTACCGCAAGCACATCGGTCCCCTCCTGGAGCGGGTGACCGCGTTGCACCTCGACTGGACCGCACACTCGCCAGAGTTCCTGCAGTTCAGTGTCATCGTCACGCAGTCAGGTGAGCCGTCCCGACAGCTGGCGAGCCGTGCCTGGCCCCACTCAGGCCACACACCTGCTCCCCCAGGTGCTCAGCAGGTACCGGCGCCGACCAGCTGAGCTGTGGTTCACCGAAGCGTGTTTTTAAAAGCACCCAGTAGCCACTCTTGCCTGTGGAGAAGCAGCATTTTCAGGAGCATCGTATGGAAGACGGTGGGACGCGGCTCTTCCACTTGGCCCGGGCACACGCTTTCATGTGAAACCTTCAAAGTGTGCTTTTCCGTGGCCTGTTTTGTAGCCCGGCTTCTTAAATACGTCTGGATTTTGTTGCAGAATCTAGATGTCTAGCCACATGAGTGCTGTGTGTGTGACATGGGGGCCTCAGCCTCAGCCCCAGCCCCTCTGAGACCAGAATTTCTGTGGTTCTCCTTGAGCCTGCGGATCAGCCACTTTCCTGGGATGGACAGCGTGGCCCAGTGGGGCTTCAGTGTGGGGCAGGACCCGCTGCAGAACCCTAAGGAGGCATCCGTTCAGCGGCCATAGTGCCTTGGGACACACAGCCCACGCTGCTCCGTGGGCCATGAACTCACCGCAGTAGCTTTTCCTCATTTGCCTCCCTGGCTCTCCCGCTCCCGTGTGCAGCTCTGAGTGCCCCCGCCTCCTGTTGGATGTGTGCACCAGGGCGGTCGTGCTCTGCATCTGAGGACGCTAAGATTGTTCTTATGCAATCTCTGTGCCTCGTAGGGACTCACCTTTTTTTTCCCTGAGACTTGGAAAAATATCCAAAATTGTTCTTTGTCAGCTGCATTCAAAACTGTTTCCAAATTAGAAAAGAAAATACTGGCTGGGCGTGGTGGCTCACGCCTGTAATCCCAGCACTTTGGGAGGCTGAGGTGGGAGGATCACTTGAGCTCAGGAGTTCGAGACCAGCCTGGCCAACATGGCAAGACCTCATCTCTACAAAAAGATGAAGAAAAAAACTGCACATGTACCTCTGAATCTAAAATTTAAAAATAAATAAAATACAGTTAGCCAGGCGTGGTGGTACGCACCTGTGGTCCCAGCTACTCAGGAAGCTGAAGTGGGAGGATCCCTGGAGCCCAGGAGTTCGAGGCTTCAGTGAGCTGTGACTGCACCACTGCACTCCAGCCTGGGGAACACAGCAAGGCCCTGTCTCTAAAACCAAAAAAAAAAAACAAAGCTGGCAACTGCTGACGTGCACTCGGGGCGTTAAACACTTTATGCCAGACGCTGCTCTGCAAGCCTTAAGGCCGTCAGCTCATCTACCCTCACAGCCGGCCTGTGTGGTGGAAACTGTGACCCCGTTTCACAGACAAGGAGGCAGAGCACAGAGAACTCCCGAGGCAGCGACTCCAGAGCCTCCCTCAGCCCCTCTCCCACAGGCCTCTTGGATGGGGGCCCAGGGTGTTCCATTTCAGATTTTTACTGAATGTTATTCCTAACAACCTCTTGCACCAGATTACTCCAGCCTTCACCTCACAGTCCAGAAAACTGGGCACGCAAACCCCGAGAGACTCGGCTTGCAGTGAAGCCAGGACTCGCATTTACTGCAGCTCTGGTGGCTTCTCCACCATCTACTCTTCCTCTTTGCAGCAGCATTTCTTATGGTGCTCGCGGAACCGATTGGCAGCTTGTAACGTGCATCTCTTTGGGCCCACGTCTCCTGTCATTCGCTGAAAGGCAGGAAGACCGCAGTGTGCTGTTTGGTGTCAAGAGCTGGGTATAAAACTGCGTGGGTTTTTCTGTTTTTTGTTTTCTGAGACAGGGTCTCACGCTGTCACCCAGACTGGAGTGCAGTGGTACGATCACAGCTCACTGGAGCCTTGAACTTCTGGGATCAAGTGATTTCTCTGCCGTAGCCTCCTGAGTAGATGGGATTGTAGGCACATGCCACCTGGCTACTTTTGTATTTTTTTTCTGGAAATGGGGTCATATATGCTGCCAGGCTAGTCTTTTTTTTGAGACGGAGTTTTGCTCTGTCGCCCAGGCTAGAGTGCAGTGGCGGGATCTCGGCTCACTGCAAGCTCCGCCTCCCGGGTTCACGCCATTCTCCTGCCTCAGCCTCCCGAGTAGCTGGGACTACAGGCGCCCGCCACTGCACCCGGCTAATTTTTTGTATTTTTAGTAGAGACGGGGTTTCACCGTGTTAGCCAGGATGGTCTTGATCTCCTGACCTCATGATCCACCCGCCTCGGCCTCCCAAAGTGCTAGGATTACAGGCATGAGCCACCGCGCCCGGCCGCCAGGCTAGTCTTGAACTCCTGGGCTCAAGCCATCCTCCTGCCTCAGCCTCCTGAGTAGCTGGGACCACAGGCACCCACCACCACGCTTGGCTAATTTTTGTATTTTTTGTAGACATGGGGTCTCTTTATGTTGCCCAGGCTGATCTCAAATTCCTAGGCTCGAACAACCTTCCCACCTCAGCCTCCCAAAGTGCTGGGATTACAGGCATGAGCCACCACGCCTGGTTTAAAACTGCATTTCCCAGTGATTATTTTCTCTGAGCCCCATCTGAGCACATACATGTGTGGTGCTCTCGGGAATCAGGGGCACAGCCTCAAATATAATACAATATTTCCAACATCATGTCCTTGGGAATACAGATGATTTTTATTTTCTTCTTTATTTTTTTCTATGTTTTTCTAAGCTTTCTCTAATGAGCATGCACTACTGTAATAAACAGAAGACAAAAGCATTAAAACAATTTTTAATAGAAATTTTTAAATTTCTCATTTACAAAAGTTCTATGGGAAGATACCTTTTAAATTTTAATTATTTTAAACATACAGAAAGGGATAATTTCTAAACTTTGAGAGGACGGGGGATCTATAAAGATGTCGATTTGACTATATACATTTGAACCAAAATAAAAGGAACATTAGACTTAGGAAAATATTTGCAGTAAGTACGACAGTGTGAGATCTTCGGTACATGAAGCTGACACAAAATGAGAATAAAAGCATTAAGAGTTGGGCACGGTGGCTCACGCCTATAATCTCAGCACTCGAGTCCATAACTGAGCAGCCTGCTCTGATGATAGAGGCTGAGGCAAGGAGGCTCACATGAGCCCAGGAGTTGAGGCTTCAGGGAGCTGTGATTGTACCAGTGCACTCCAGCCCGGACAGCAGAGAGAGACCATGAGTCCAAACAACAAAAAGCACTAACTCCCAAACAAGCAAAACATCCACATTTTATAAAAAAGAATTAATACAACTAATAAGCAAATAGAGTGGGAACTATCCAGCCCTTCTAGTCATGAGGAAATATGAATTAAAGACTAGGGTCCCGCTGGGCGTGGTGGCTCACGCCTGTAATCCCAGCACTTTGGGAGGCCGAGGTGGGCGGATCCCGAGGTCAGGAGATCGAGACCATCCTGGCTAACACTGTGAAACCCCGTCTTTACTAAAAATACAAAAAATTAGCTGCGTGTGGTGGCGGGCGCTTGTGGTCCCAGCTACGCAGGAGGCTGAGGCAGGAGAATGGCATGAACCCAGGAGGCGGGGCTTGCAGTGAGCCGAGATTGCCCCATGGCCCTCCAGCCTGGATGACAGAGCGAGACTCCATCTCAAAAAAAAAAAAAGACTGTAGGGTCCCATTTTTTCATTTATCCAATTAAGTGAAATAAACAGCTTCTGCTCAGGGTGGCTGAGCTGGGAGTGCCAAGGTGCTTTTCGAAAGCCGTGGGATGGTGCGCATCCGGAATTGCCAATGTCTTCACTCCTTTCATCCAGCAATCACATTCATGAGAATCTATCCTTCCAGTTCTAATTATGGAAAAAGCTATGCACCCAAAAATATGCATCCGGGCATAATTTAATAGCAGAAATTGGAAGTGACCCAAATACCTCATACGAAGTTAAATACATAATGATATTTCCATAGAAGAAATGCTCTGGCAACCATTAAAAACAATTATCCTAAGCCTTTACAGCAAAATGGGAAGACGTGTAGTGTGATATGGAGGGAAAGTGAAGCCAGTGCAGAAGTGTCCGTGCTGTGAGCAGGTGCGCTAGTGCTGGGAGGGCAGACACGTGGCCCGGGCGGAAGTGTCCGTGCTGCGAGCAGGAGCGCCAGTGCTGGGAGGGCAGACGCGTGGTCCGGGCGGAAGTGTCCGTGCTGCGAGCAGGAGCTCGCGCTGGGAGGAGAGACACGTGGTCCGGACGGAAGTGTCCGTGTTGCGAGCCGGAGCTCGCGCTGGGAGGGCAAACACGTGGTCCGGGCGGAAGTGTCCGTGTTGCAACAGGAGCGCTAGTGCTGGGAGGGCGGACACGTGGCCCCGGGCAGAAGTGTCCGCCAGCAGGAGCGCTCGTGGCCCGGGCGTCAGGTTTGAACATTCTTGACAGCAAGTGGCCCACCCCTCAGCGTGCTAATTCCTTCCCATCCCAGGAGTTGGACGTGACCTGTGGACATTTGGCTGTTCTCTTTCCGTTTTTAAGCCAGAAACTCTGTCTTGTTTGTAGTTTAAGATGTAGAGAGGGTGAAACAGTCAGAAACTGGGTAAGAAGCAGCGTGGTTCTCGTGGCAGGGCGGCACTTGGCCCGAGACTCCTGCTCTGCCGGGAGGCTCAAGTCAGGCGTCCCAGCAGCTTCCATGCAAGTCCTCCTGCCCGGCTGCGTGGGGAGGCCCTCCAAGACACCAGCTGGTCTCACCGCGAGGCCTGACTTCCAGCCAGAGCAGCGAGTACATTGCGTCTCCGTGTGGCAAGGGCAGGTGGGGGTCTCAGTCCACTACCGAGCAGCCTGCTCTGATGACTGGCGGCGCCAGGGAGAAGGCTCGCATCGCGGGGTCCCCAGCGACGGCTCAAGGTGACGCACAGATGCTTGGATAAGCCAGTGGACACTCCCTCTACACTGGCCCGGGGCCAGAGCGCCTCCCTCTGTGGCCCCAACCCAGTCCCCACCCTGAGCCTTCAGCTCCTGGGCCTGCAGGCTGAGCCTGGCAGGAGACGCTGCAGGGACCCTCGGAGCTGTCCTTGCCCTGTCATTGATGGAGACTTACAGGGAGGCCGGGCGGTCCTACTGCAGTGGGGACCCTTTGGGGCGTAGGATGCACAGTGCAGGCGCCCACGCCTCACGCCCACCGGAGAGCAGCCACGGTGCAGGAGCTTGGCCCTGAGTGTGGGTGGGGTGAGGGCTGCAACGCTGAGGGGCAGGTATTAAACAACTTCTTTCACTAGAACAATTGATTTTGGTGGTTATTTCAACTATTGCTTGACTTTTTCAAAAAAATTTAGGAAAGTTTAAGAAAAATGGAAGGTTATTTTGTTTTTGAGACGGAGTTTTGCTCTTGTTGCCCAGGCTGGAGTGCAATAGTGCGATCTCAGCTCACCGCAACTTCCGCCTCGCAGGTTCAAGCAGTCAAGCAGCTAGGATTACAGGCGCCCGCCACCACGCCCAGCTAATTTTGTATTTTTAGTAGAGATGGGGTTTTCTCCATGTTGGTCAGGCTGGTCTCGAACTCCCGACCTCAGGTGGTCCACCCATCTTGGCTTTCCAAAGTGCTGGAATTATAGGCGTGAGCCACCACGCCCAGGTTTGGTTTTTTGTTTTTGTGTTTTTGAGACAGTCTCACTTTGTCACCCAGGCTGGAGTGCGGTGGCACGATCTCGGCTCACTGCAACCTCCACCTCCCAGGTTCAAGTGATTCTCCTGCCTCAGCCTCCCAAGTAGATGGGACTACAGGTACACGCCACTATACTAGGGTAATTTTTGTATTTTTAGTGGAGTTGGGGTTTCACCATGTTGACCAGGCTGGTTTCAAACTCCGGACCTCAGGTGATCCTCCCTCCTTGGCCTCCCAAAGTGCTGGGATTATAGGCGTGAGCCACCATGCCTGGCCAAATAGAAGGTTTTCATATGGAAAAGCGTGATTTTGGGGGGGTTAAAATTTTCTGCTGCTTTTCTGTGATAATCACCTCACTGATTCAGAAGGAGGAAGTGGGGAGGTGGTGGCCGATAGTGCCCTCTCCCAGGTGGGAGCGCCCGAGCCTGGGCCTGTGCTGGATGGGGCCACCTCCCGTCTCCTGAGGGCCGTGCACAGGAGCCTGTGCTGTGTCTTGCAGGCCCTGCCCTAGGAGAAGCCCTGCCACACGTCGTGCCCACGCTCAGGGCCTGTCTGCAGCCCTCCCGAGACCCGCAGATGCGCCTGAAGCTGTTCTCCATCCTGTCCACTGTGCTGCTCAGAGCCGCGGACACCATCAACTCCCAGGGGTAGGTCCGGGCTCTGCCTCTGCACGGCCCCCAGCTGGGGCCTGGGCCAGGGGTCCCCATCTCCCTCCCCAACAGTTCGCTGAGCAAGGGGGTTCCCACCTCCCCCCCCAACAGTTCGCTGAGCAAGGGGGTTCCCACCTCCCCAACACTGCACTGCGTGAGGGGGTCCCCATATCCCTCCCCCACGCCGAGTCTGAGGTGGGCCGGGGGTCCCCACCTCCCTCCCCCACAGCTCTGTGGGCGAGGGTTCCCCACACCAAGTGTAAGGTGGGCGTATGCAGTGAACCCTGAGCTTAACTGGCCCGGAAGCAGCTTGTCCATCCTCACTGGGTAAACACAAGCTCTCAGCAGGGAATGCACAGAGAAGCACTAAGTCAAAGTCATCTCCGTGTGGTCATTAAAATTCCAGTGAATGAAAAAGTTTTAGGGAACATTAACTATTAATGGCTTATGTATTAGTTGTTCTCTGTTTTAAAAGCCTTTGGGCACTTTTCAAACCTAACAAAGAATTGATTGAATTACTATTGATGGTCAAAGTGGTAGAAATACCTCTCTATTATCTAAGAGAACTTTTAGGTGGCATTAAGACCCCGAGGGCCTAGGGCCTCCAGGTGTATGGCTTTGAAGTAAAGGCGAGAAGCATGGGGGCCCCCCAGGAGCACTGGGAGGGGCAGTGGAGGAAGAGCTGGGAGGGGCAGTGGAGGAAGAGGCCCCGCCCCCAGGAGCACTGGGCGGGGCAGTGGAGGAAGAGGCCCCGCCCGGGTGCCGCTGCTGAGGCAGCTCTTAGGGCCCTGCCGCTTTGTTAAGAGCAAAAGGTGCCATCAGCTGGGTCCCACCCCCCCGGCTGTGCGGCTGGATCTGGGCTGCATCAGCACCGGGACCCGCCCCGGCAGCACATCTGTCAAAGCGGAAAGCAGTTCACACACCAGAGCCTCAGGTGGAAAGAATCCGGGCATTCAGACTTTTCTCCTTCATGACCCTCATCTCTGCTCTCGGCCTCAGCCCGTCTGTCGTACTGCCGGAAATTTTGTTTCCTGCTTGTCTTCAAAGACTTCAGGGCTTAGAACGGATCATAGAAAGAGATGAACCGAGAGCCGTGGCAGCCTTCCAGCTTGCAGGCTGATATTTGTGTAGATACCATGCAGATAACATGGCAGGGTCCAGGCCCTTCCCTCTGGAACTCACACCTGGCTGTATTTTGGGAGGAACCGCTGGGCAGGTTCTGCCCAGGAACATTTAACTCTGCGGAGCACGGTTTCCACATCTGGGCTGAGTTCCCAAAAAAAGTGCACCTAACAATGTCTTGTGGAAGGCACTTGGTGTCAGGAGAAGTAAAGTGTTCAAATGGCAGTGATTTTAATGAACTTATTAGCTATTTTAATAGGCAGGAAAGATTTTTTTTATCCGTTTGGTTTTTATTTTTAGAATCATAAAATAGCGAGTTGGCTCTGCTGAAGTAGAGATGGTGGGCGGGGAGTCGCCACTGACCATCGTCTGCGCAGAGCACCTTCCTGTACGCAGGTCCCTGCTGTGTGGGTGCCCAAGAGGGCTGAGGGCTGCATCTGCCGTGGTGTCTCCACCTTGGACACCGTGAATCATGAGAGGTTCTCAGGACTGCCTCCCACAGACTTTCTGTGTCTTACCTGGGACACTCGGGACTAGTTGTGTTTAGGTTTTTTTAAAATTCTGTAGTAATTGCATTGTAGAGCATCCCTAATCCAAACTTCAGAAATCCAAAGTGCTCCAGTGAGTATTTCATTTGAGCGTCACGTCAGTGCTCAGAAATGGTCAGACCCTGGAGCACTTTGGATTCTGGAGCGAAGGATGCTCAGCCTGCATCTGACAGAAGCTCCAGAGAAGTGGCTGCGAGTTCAGGGCAAGAGGCTCCTGGCTTTGAGGCTGCACCGTTTCTGGGAGTCGAGCCCCATAGTTGACCTCGAGTCCCTCTGTGAATAGGGATGTGCTCAGGCAGGGAACCCGGAGCACCAGCCACTGGGCCCCTCGCTCCCTGGCTCCCCAGCATCTTCGAGTCCTATGGGCCTGGCTATGCCCGGCCCTGGTGCCTGCAGACTGTAGCATCTTCGGGTCCTATGGGCCTGGCTGTGCCCGGCCCTGGTGCCCATGGACTATAGTGTCTTGGGGTCCTGCAGGCCTGGCTGTACCCGGCCCTGGTGCCCGTGGACTGTAGCGTCTTGGGGCCCTGCAGGCCTGGCTGTACCCGGCCCTGGTGCCCGTGGACTGTAGCGTCTTGGGGCCCTGCAGGCCTGGCTGTGACTAGGTCTTGGAGCCCTGCGGGCCCCGATCCCGGGACTGAAGGCCCTGCAGGCCTGGTTCCCCGGAGGGCAGCAAGAGCGAGACTTTGTCTCAAAAAAAAGGAACGTGCCTCGTTCAGTGGTTCAGTGGTGGTTCTGATGGACACCCAGAAGTTCTGATGGAGCTTCTGTCAGACACAGGCTGAGCATCCTTCACCCCAAAATTTAAAAAAAAAAAAAACAATTTAAAAAAAACCTAAGCACTCCTAGGTGGCGCCCGTGTGGCACGCCTGGCCCACACTTGGACCCCGCACCCTGAAGGCCAGGACTTCCAGGCCGTTTCGTGTGGTCACCGTGGAGCAGGCGCTGGGTTCATTCATTCCTGCGAGCCCTCTTGCAAGTCACGGTGCCGAAAATGGCAGCTCTGCTTAAAGACAGACACACGCCGGAAACCTCGCTGAATGCACGTAAATCACGCTACACCAATGTCACTTTCCACGTCTGCTCATCTACCTGGCTGGTCCCAACATGGCCCCTGCTGAGAGCAAGCCGGTGGCACCTCCAGAAGAGGAAGGGATGCTGTGCAGGCTTCACGGACGTTGGAGTGCTGTGGGCTGTGGAGCTGGTCTTGGAGACCAGAACCACCTTTGAAACATACCGTGGTGTTGGGATGTCACTAATGAGTGTGTCATTTTGCTTTGAGTTTGTCTTGGTGGCACGTTGACCTGACTGGTCACCGTCAGAACGAAGTCACCGACGGGGTGGGAACTGCCCGTCTCTCTGAGCTGTGGTCCTCTGGTCCCTAGGACTGCGCCCGTGGCCCTCCCATCCCACCTCTCTGAAGCCGCAGCGACTGTCCTTGCTGGACGGAAGGTTCTGTGGCTGGAGAGACTTGGCCTTTTTCTGGGGGAGGGACGCAGATGGGAAGGGGCTCACTGGGCGCTGCCGACACCATCGCACCTGCCCTCGCCCAGGTGTCACCCAAGCCTCCTTTTGGAGCTAGGAGCGGCGAGAGGCTGAAAGTGCACCCCCGGCCCAGGGCCTCTGGCTCCTTCTCTGGAGAACAGGAGCCGCAGGAGAGGCCAGCTGCACAGGCACCGCCATCTCCCGTCTCCCGGGTGGGGTTGGGCCTGGAGGAACCTCCCACTTCGCACTCAGAAGCAGCTCCTGAGAGGAGGAGGGGCCTCGTGTTTTGGGGTCGAGTTCGTTTTCCTGTTTGGCTCCCCCTCAGCCCCATTCATCCCCAGACCGAAACGTTCCTTCCGAGCTCCTGTCCAGCCTCCTCATCCGCCCTCTCCGCTCCGGTTCCAGGCAGTTTCCCAGCTACCTCGAGACGGTGACGAAGGACATCCTGGCCCCCAATCTGCAGTGGCATGCGGGGAGGACAGCTGCGGCCATCCGCGTGGCTGCCGTGTCCTGCCTCTGGGCGCTCACCAGCAGCGACGTCCTGTCGGCAAAGCAGGTATGGGGTTCCCTGCGTGCTCGGTGGACACCGGCCGGGGACTGCACAGGCTTCCTGGCGCCCGGCAGAGCTCCCGCAGCAGGAACTTGGGGAGGCAGCAGCTGCACCTCCACCTGGGGCCTGTACCCCAAGAGGCTGTCCCCACACTGGCGGCAGAAGGGCAGGAGCCGGCAGCGGGGCTGCGGTTCAGACAGCAGGCGGGAGAGCGGGAGCGAGCGCCCGGGTCCAGCCAGCCCTGTCGTGCTGCGGGTTTTGCTGCTGATGATGAGCCTGGGGTTTCTCGGGTTTAACGCCCAATGCTGGCTACAAGACCAGGAGTCGAATCCCAGGATCCAGGCCAGAGGACAGGCTTGGGCTTTCCGCATCGTTTCTGTGAACACCTCCAGCTGGTACCAGGCGTCAGAAAACAGACACTGATGCCCGCCCCGGTCCTGGTCGCCGCCCGGCCCGGCGGGAAGGCGCTGCCCCGGGCGCCCGTGCAGCATCAGCGCCACCTCCTGGTGCACACAGGGTGGTGCGGTCGGTGCTCCAGCTGAAAGCCCCACATCAGTGGGACCCAGGCGAGCCATGACTCTGGTTTAGGATTAGTGTCTCACCCAGGAGTTGTAAACAGTGTGCGTATTTTCTAAAAATCAAGTAAGCAAGTTAAAAATTGCTCAAAATCTAAATTTTACAATCAAGATTCAAGCCTACTTTTTAGGTAAAGCTTTCAAGCCCCCTAAGTCCTTCCAGGCAGGAGTGCACGGATGGTGAGCGCCCCCCCAGGACAGATGTGAGTCACGTCGTATGTGTTTGCTGATTGCAGATACGGGAGGTGCAGGAAACACTGATGCCTCAGGTCCTCACCACCTTGGAGGAAGATTCGCAGATGACGCGACTGATCTCGTGCCGTATTATCAACACGTTCTTAAAAACCTCGGGTGGTATGATGGATGCAGAGAAACTCATCAAGATTTATCCTGGTAGGACATTTCTTTTGTTCACAGCCTACGTATATACAGTCGGTCCTCCGTATCCCTGGGTTCCATTTGTATCCGTGGAGTCAGCCAACCTCGGATCAAAAGTATCAGGCTGGTGTGGTGGCTCACACCTGTAATTCCAGCACTTTAGGCAGGAGGGTTGCTTGAGCCCAGGAATTTGAGACCAGCTTGGGCAACATAGTGAGACCCCATCTCAACAAAAAATTTAAAAATTAGCCAGGGCTGGTGGCACACACCTGTAGTCCCAGCTACTCGGGAAGCTGAGGCAGGAGTATCGCTTGAGCCCAGCCTGGGCAACAGACCAAAACCCTGTCTTTAAAAGTAGATGTGTGTGTGTATGTATATATGTGGCTACATATATACGTTTATGCATTTATACATACAAATACAAATTTGTATGTACATTTGCATATATAAATATGTATGTATTAGGGGGCAGAATTCCACAGTTCCAAAAAGCAAAGCTTGAATTTGTTGAGCACCGAGTACAACGTTGAACCCACGTGAAGGAAGCATCATGTGGACGTTGTATTCAGCATTAAAACAACATTGAACCCGCGTGAAGGAAGCATCGTGTGGACGTTGCATTCGGCATTAAAACAGCGTTGCACCCGCGTGAAGGAAGCGTGTGGACGTTGTATTTGGCATTAAAACAACGTTGAACCTGCGTGAAGGAAGCATTGTGTGGACGTTGTATTTGGCATGAAAACAACGTTGAACCCACGTGAAGGAAGCATGTGGACGTTGTATTTGGCATTAAACATAATCTAGAGACAGTTTAAGGTGTGCAGGAAGATGTGTGTGGGTCATGTGCAAATACTGTGCCTTTTTTTTTTATCAGAGACTTGAGCATTTGAGGATTTTGGTATCCTGGAGGAGGTGGATTCCTGGAACCAAACCCCACAGATACCAAGGGACGACTGTATTTAAGTTTGATGGTGGTTGTTTTATAGAAAAAAATAGCAAACGTGGCTGGGTGCGGTGGCTCACGCCTGTAATCCCAGCACTTTGGGAGGCCGAGGCGGGTGGATCATAAAGTCAAGAGATTGAAACTATCCTGGCCAAAATGGTGAAACCCCGTCTCTACTAAAAATAAAAGAATTAGCTGGGCGTGGTGGCGCACGCCTGTAGTCCCAGCTACTCAGGAGGCTGAGGTAGGAGAATTGCTTGAACTCAGGAGGTGGAGGTTGCAGTGAGCCAAGATCGCACCATTGCATTCCAGCCTGGGTGACAGACCCAGACTCCATCTCAATTAAAAAAATAGAAAATGCTCCTCTTTGACTTCTGTTCAAGTTGGTACTATGAGAACAAAGGGCAATGACAGATGAAATACCACAAATTAAATGGCACAGCAAGAAGCAAGGCAGAGGTCTCCAAACCAGCACTGGGTGGGGGTGACAAGGCTCAGCTTCCACGCGGCCGGGAGTGGGGCCCTTAAGGGTTGCAGGGTCCCCATAGAGCAGTGCCCTCAGGGTGGGGCGGCTGGAGCTGCCTGTGGGGAGACGGGGCCAGGCCACCCTGCAGCAGGACCAGGGGCACAGCCTCAGTGTCACCGCCTCCTGAAGCCCAAACCCCAGACCAACCCCAGGTGAGAGCAAGCACTGGGGAGGGGAATGGGGTGGTTAGCTTGAAGCCTCCGAAAAGAAGCAGCACTGAACAGTCATGAATTCGGAGAGCCCCTCACTCAGGGCAGCCTGCACACAAACCCCTCAGGACAGGGCCCCCGCCACCCAGGCCATGGGCCAGTACCTGTCCGGGTCCTGTTAAGAACCAGGCCGCACAGCAGGAGGTGAGAGGTGGGCAAGTGAAGCTTTATCTGTGTTTACAGCCACTCCCCATCTCTCTCATTACCACCTGAGCTCTGCCTCCCATCAGATCAGCGATGGCATTAGATTCCCATAGGAGCGCAAATCCTATTGTGAACCGTGCATGTGAGGGATCCGGGCTGACGCTCCGTATGAAACTAACGTCTGATGATCCATCACTGTCTCCCATCATCCCCAGATGGGACCGTCTAGTTGCAGAAAACAAGCTCAGGCTCCCACTGATTCTACATAATGATGAGTTGTAGAATTATCTTCTTATATGTTACAATGTAGTCATCATAGAAATAACGTTACAATAAATGTAACGCACGTGAATCATCCCGAAACCATCCCACCCCCCCCACCCCCACCCCACCCCCCACCCCACCCCCGTCCATGGAAAATTGTTTTCCATGAAACCAGCCCCGGTGCCAAAAAGGTTGGGGACTGCTGCCTCAGAACACCAGAGACCCGGCGCTAAGGGTGGCCTCGTACCCAGCCCGGGAAGGAAGTGCCGATAATAGAACCACCTCAAAGTTACCTTTTTTGAGGCGTGTTTAAGATCCTCAAAAAGCTAAAAGAACAACATCCACTAAAAAACAAATTGAGCAACAAGAAAACAAGCAGAAATAAAGAACAGATGGAAACGGACACGATCGCTGGGGAGTCCAGTGACACGGAATGCCATGCTGGTGCTACTGTCAGGAAAGCAGTTACCCAGCGAGGGAGGAAGGGGATGGGGTGGGCAGGAAGCAGCCACTCAGGCTCTCCTGATGAGCTCTACTTTATGTGATTATCTATACTTCGTGTATTTATGGCAGAAATCTTTAGCAGTTTTTAAAAGATGGTTCTTACTAATTCCCGGAAATGCATGGAGTCATCGGAACTTCACACTCTGTGCATTGGGTCAACTCTAGACTGAATGTGGCTGAAAACAGAGTTAGTGACATGAAAGCCAGGAATGTGGAATTCCCCGAGATTCCACCTGGAGCCGGCGGAGGACATGGGACACAGAGGGACGCGGGGCCTGGAGTGGGCGGAGGACACGGGATGGAGAGAGGCGCCAAGTGGACCGAGAGGCTCCCGGGCTTTTCTGAATCCCAGGAGAAGAGAATGGAGGAGAGATGGTGCCTCAGAATCTTTCAGAACTGGAGACAGACATGAATTTTCAGATTCACACTACACGCGGCGCTGGGCAGAAAAACCACCGCCTGCTGAACTGAGGTCCGGGTGTCTTTGTCACTCATTCTCTCACCTTTGCTTTTCTGTTTTTATTCTTTAGTAACAAACATCCTGTTCCCACTGACTCTGGAACAAGTTCAGTCCATGCGACTGTTGGGAATTCACTCACTTTTTAAAACAGGAGCCGGCAGAAAGGCTGCACGCATTTGGGCGTCGGAGCGTGTTTGGGCGTCTGGGCCGCAGCCCCCCGTTTATTTTCACTACAAAAGTTTCCTTGAGAGGCTCCTTGCCCATTAGTGCCAGCTCTGGGCTTCCCAGGGTGAAGTGTCAGACGAATCGTGGCCTCCTCGGCGGGGAAGGGAAGGATGTCCTGAGTTGGGAGCACAGGCACCCAGGCCTCCCAGGACAGACAGACACAAACATGAACAGCAGACAGGCCAGTGTGAGCCGATTCTGCCTGGCTTAGTCGTGCATGAAAGGAACCCTAAACTGGTACAAAAGTGGACCTGCAGGCCATCCAGGGAGTGGCCATCGTAAAAACACAATAGCCAGCGCCACTCTGTGCAATTCCATAGTCGACCGCGCCAGCAGGAGGCCTCCGAGGATCCTGTCCAGGCCCATAGATGTTTGCTAGTGGGACGACCTTGGGTGAGTTGAGCATCTGACTCCGTCCTTCCTCCTGAGACACGTGCAGCGAGGGCACCCACCGTGCAGCGAGAGCACCTGCCGTGCAGGGCTGCTTCAGGGTTTGGCGCTGTAATGCCTGGATGCGCTCCGCGGCTTCCTCCTTGGTGCCTGTGTTTGGTGGCTGGAAGGTCCAGCACCCTCAGGGCCCAGAACCCTCAGGGAAGCGCCTGGACATCTGCCAGGAGTTAACCCACTGGGTCCTACTTGTCTCAATGGCTTGGTAGGATGGCCTGAACTCTGGATGTTTTTCATGCCTTTCATTACACAGGAACCTCTTGCTGAGAGAGGATCATACTCTCCACGTTGCAAAAGCAGCAGAGACCCAGCCCAACTCTGCAGCGGGAAGATGGGCCTCGTGCCAGGCGTGGGCAGCTGCCCCTCCCAGCGTCGGGAAGATGGGCCTCCGAGTGGTTTTGCAGCTCGGTTGTCTGCGAATCTCCGGATGATGCACAGAAGGGGGTGCCAAAGATTTTTTTAAGATGATGTGAAAAAAAGCATAAATTTGATAAAAATTATGTCCATTAACCTCATAAGTTTCTACCCGTCGGGAAGGATCATCCTTCTGTTTTCAGCAGCAGCAAACTGACCACAGCAGGGGGTTGTCTGTCACTGAGTCCTCAGCTCTGGTGGGAGGGCAGGGTTGGAGCTGGGTGGGGTGGCCGGCTCGGGGATCTGAGCATCTGGGAGCAGGAGGTGGAGGGCCAGGTGAGCACACAGCTACAGCTACAGGGAGGCTTTGCGCCTGCAGGGCAGGTTATTACAGGGGCCGCAGCAGGGCCTGGGCCGCCTCCACTCTGTTGGCTGGGGTTCAGGGGTCCTAGGTCACCAGGAGCACCTTGCATGTGGCTCGAGATGCACGGAGTCTCCCGTGAGGTGTGAGTTTCCTAGGACCCCAGGGCAGGTGTCCCATGTGAGTGTGAACTAAATGCCTTTGTGGACGTTTAGACGTGAAATGTCTGCTCTAGACTCACACACCTGTCTCGCCCCCTCCTTCCAGAACTCTTAAAACGCCTAGACGACGTTTCCAACGACGTGAGGATGGCAGCTGCCTCCACCTTGGTCACCTGGCTGCAGTGTGTGAAAGGTGCTGACGGAAAGTCCTACTATCAAAGCAGTGTCCAGTACCTGTACCGAGAGTTGCTGGTTCACCTTGACGATCCAGAGAGGGCCATCCAGGATGCGATTTTAGGTGAGACTCCGACAGCTTGGCCTTCGTTCCGATGCCTGCTTGCAGCGCCTGCCACGGGCCTCTGTGGCTGAGCCGTGTGACCGGCCACAGGGCCCTGGCGCACAGGAGGGGCCTCAGCTCCAGCCTAGCACACTCTTGAGTTCTTGGCGAGCCCTGAAAGCGCCTGTCTTTGTGGTGACAGCCGCTGACGTTTCCTCTAACAGAAATCAAAATTGAGAGCATTCTAGAATATTTCTTAATTGTTTAAAATAACAATAGTAAGCCCAGTATATATTGACACAGATGACTTCTGTTTGTGAAAAATATTTTCCGAAACAAAATCATCTGCAAGAACAATTTTTGCAAATGTCTTAAATGTGTAGCTTGATGGAAGACACTGGACTTTCACATCTTCCATACAGTCAGTCGTGATGTGTATGGCTCTGGTTGAAATACGTGGAAAATAACCTGGCCTTGCCTGTGGCTTCAGGTGTAGTTGGACAAAAGAAGAGTATTTTAGTAGCCTTTTCAGATAGGCGTGGGACTTCTTCGGTACCACGCCAACAGCGACACAGGCCGTCCCTTGAAGGTTACTCACAGCACAGGGCCTGAGACCACACCACAGAGCCTTCCACGCTCAGTGCATTAAAATCCGCTGGTCCATCTCGCACTTGGAATGTAATGATTTGCTTTTTTTTCTTTTTTTTTTGTTTTGTTTTGTTGGTGGTGGTGAACGTAATGATTTTGCTTTTTTTTAAATAAAATTTGTATTTTTAATTTTTGTGGGTACACAGTAGGTGTATATATTTATAAGGCACGTGTGATACTGTGATACAGGCATGCAGTGTGCCCGTCACTTCAAACACTTACCCTTTCTTTGTGTTACAAATAATTCAGTGATACTTTTCGTTATGTTTAAATGTGTGATAAATTATTGTTGACCAGTCGCCCTGTTGTGCTATCAAATACTAGCTCTTATTCGTTCTGTTTTTGTATCCATTAACCATCCCCACCTCTCCCCCCGGCCCCGTTCCCCTTCCGAGCCTCTGGGAACCATCCTTCTGCTCTATCTCCATGAGTTCAATTATTTTTATTTCTAGCTCCCACAAATGAGAACGTGCGGAATTTGTCCTTCTGTGCCTGACTTATTTCGCTTAACATAGCGACCTCTGCTTCCCTCCATGTTGTTCCAGTGACCGGATCTCATTTCTTTTGTGGCTGAGTAATATTCCACTGTGTGTGCCACTTTTCCTTCTCCCTTCATCTGTCTGTGGACACCTAGTTGCTTCCAAACCTTGGCCGCTGGGAACGGTGGGGACGGTCGGCATGCGCGTGCAGCTCTCCCCCATAGCTGATTTCCTCTCTTTTGGGTATATGCCCAGGAGTGGGATTGCTGGACTGTATGGGGCTCTATTTTTAGTTTTTTGAGGGACCCACAGACTGTTCTCCAAGCGGTTCTCGTTTACATTCCCACCAGCGGGTTCCCTTGTCTCCACTTCCGCGCCGGGACGTGTTTCTGCCCGTCTTTGGATAGCAGCCGTTTTAACTGGGGTGAGAGGACGACTCTCGGTGGTTTCTGTCTGCATTTCTCTGAGGAGCGGTGGTGCTGGGCACCTTTTCAGATGCCTATTTGTCATTTCCATGCCGTCTTTTGAGAAATGTCTATTCAGGTCTTTTACCCATTTTTAATTGGATTATCAGATCGTCTCCTGTTGAGCCTGAGCTCCTCGTAGATTCCAGTGATTAATCCATGTCAGGCGGCGGTTCGCAGATACCGTCTCCCGTCCCGTACCCGCGGGCCGTCCCTGCGAGGCTACCGTCCTCTGCTCATTGTTCCCTTTGCTGTGTGGAAGCTTTGGGCCTCGATGTGCTCACTTTGCCTTTTGACGTCTTTTGGAAAATACCACTTGGACCTTCTTGGCACAGCTGCGTCCCATCTCCTGGCGTGGCCACATCGCGTTATGCGATGTCAGATCTTCCTGGGGTGGCTGTGTCCCGTCACGCGGCGTCAGAAACTCGGACCTTCGTGGCGTGGCCACGTCCCCTCACGCGGCGTCAGAAACTCGGACCTTCCTGGCGTGGCCACGTCCCCTTACATGGCGTCAGAAACGCGGACCTTCGTGGCATGGCCACGTCCCCTCACGCGGCGTCAGAAACTGATCGTCCTGGCGTGGCTGCGTCCCGTTAGGCAACATCAGAAACTCCCCTGCATCGGCACCAGGCTCAGAAGAGTCCAGGCTTGTGGTGGCAGGGCCAAGCTTTGGATAATTCTGATTTTTTGTGTGAGAGCTTGACTTGTATCCTCGGCCACAAACCCTGTCAGTTGTTCTGGGAGGGACTCGGGCTGTTCACTTTCACGCCATGCTCTGCCAGATCCCGCATCAGCGCAGCCAGGCTGGGTGCACTGCCCGTCCCTCCGTCATTCTTCCTGGAAAAAGCAGCTCAGCTGCACGACCCTGGTCCTCAGTGTGATGCGGGGCATCTGGTGCCCACTCGCGGATAGAAGCCCTGTGCGTGAGGGTGAGTGTGGCAGGTGAAGCCGTGTGCTCGAGGGTGAGTGTGGCAGGGGGCGCGGGCCTCAGCTGCTCCCACATCTGCACAGGTGTGAGCACAGTGACAGGCCGGGCGTGCTCTGCGTGTGACCACGAACCTGGCTTTGACTCACAGACCCCCTGAAGGGTACCCCCTGGGGAACCCGAGGGCCTTGGAGCACATGTCGGGAGCCCTTGCCTTGAGTCGTGGAATCAGGTTGTCAGCCAGTGAGGGAGCTCCAGAGCCCATCGACCCACGGCGGGGCCGGTGCTCTCTCCAGGTCACGGAAAGAAGCTGCGAATGGGAGACCAATTGGAAATTGTTTAAAAGGAGGACAGCAGCTCATGCGCAGGCCTGTCCTGCCAGATCCACCCCGCGCCCCCAGCTCCCCACACTCCTTGGCAAATCCCAGCCCTGCCTACACCCTCCCAGCTCTCCTGCCCTGCACTACGCACCATCAACCCGAGTTCTGAGCTTCCCCTACCCTCAGCCTCAGCCTCACTCGCCCTCAGGACCTTTCTAGGCTGAGGAGACCAGTGCCCCTGTGCACAGCTCAGCCTGCAGCCCCGGCCCTCTCGCCTCCCGAGGACCGCACAGGGCATCTCCCTTCCCCACTGCACGGTCCAGGCCATTCTTTCTGTTGTCTTTAAAAAAACGAAACAGATATCCTGGACGCCGACCCCCACCTCCCCCACCGCACGTCCGCCTGGCAGCAGGCTCCCTGGAAGCAGCCCGCCTTACCCCTCGAGGCCCTGGGCCCGTGGCAGGCATCCGTGGCCGTCCACCTGCCTGCACCTCTGAGCAGCGCCAGGCACAGCTGGCGGCCACGCGCCCTCCTCTGGCTGCAGGACACCCGTGCTCAGCCTCCTGGTCTTACCTTCACCCATGTGGGCCCCCGCACTGCTCCTCTGCTGTGTCTGCACCGCTCCCTCAGAGCTCTTCTCCTGGCCTCCACGCCACCCTCCACGCCACCCTCCACGCCACCCTGCCCTCGGCTCCACACACGAGTGTGGCTGCCTGGTGCCGAACCCTGGGCCACTACCCCCCTCCGTGACTCTGCCTGCCGGGTCCCCCCACCCTCAGTGGCTCAGTGGCCATCTGTCCTCAAGACCGAAGGCAGAGACCTTGAGGTCCTCCTGGGACCCCTCTTAACTCCCAGCAGAATCTGATAGGCTCCCCAGCCACCGCAGCAACCTCCCCATCCCCTTCCTGCCTCAGCTAGACATGCCTGACCCTTACTGGCCCCCATCCCTGCAGCTCCCACTGCCCCCATCACACGCACCACCACGAGCCTCTGACACATTTGCCTTCCTGATTTTCATCATCGGCCACTCCTTCCTGATGAACCCTCCTTAAGTGTGGGTTCATTTCCGGCCGTGTTGGTGGTGCCTGGCCCGTGGGAGGTTTGCAGTCACTGCGGCAGGTGAATTGGCATCAGCAAATTGGTTAAGAAAGTCGTCTGTTTTTCCGAGCCTGTTTATTTGCTCCTGTGAGACCTGTTCTAAGCCCAAAAATGCCACCTGAAGACTGGAGGACATCATTTCACGGTCTGCCAACAACTGCCAGGAGGCGATTTTTAAGTTCTTTGAGTCCATGTTGTGACTGCCGTGCACCCACCCAGCAGCATCAGGTTCCTCATATTCACATAGGGACCGCCATGCAGCATGAGGTCACTTGTCTCCACATTGTGACTCAGGTCATTTGTATCCATATTCTGACTGCTGTCCACCCATCCAGAATGTCAGCTCACTTGTATCCACGTTATGACTGCCGTGTACCCATCTGCCCCATCAGGTCGCTCATATCCACATTGGGACTGCCGTGCACATGGCCAGCAGCGTGAGGTCACTTGTATCCACATTATGACTGCTGGGCACCCATCCAGCAGGATCAGGTCATTCGAATCCACATTGTGACTACTGTGCACCTGTCCAGCAGCGTCAGGTCATTTGTACCCACATTGTGAGTCAGATCACTCGTATCCACATTGTGACTTGGGTCACTCGTATCCACATTGTGACTACTGTGCACCCGTCCAGCAGTGTCAGGTCATTCGTACCCACATTTTGAATCAGATCACTCGTATCCACATTGTGGCTCGGGTCACTCGTATCCACATTGTGACTACTGTGTATCCACCCAACAATGTCAGGTCATTTGCAAATGCTTTTACAGATGCTTGAACTTTAATATGAAGCCGATTTGCACGAGAAGTAAGATTGGTTTCATGTTTATTTCTGGCATGTTCAGGGTGTTTTGCTGTTTTACAGAGGTCCTCAAAGAGGGCAGCGGGCTGTTCCCAGATCTCCTGGTGAGGGAGACGGAGGCCGTCATCCACAAGCACCGCTCGGCCACCTACTGCGAGCAGCTCCTGCAGCATGTGCAGGCCGTGCCGGCCACGCAGTGACCACACTGGTGCGAACCACAGCACACCCTCGTCCCCACCTGAGCCGGAGTTTGTGGCCTTTAAATCTTATAAACAAGGCACCTCTGTGCCAGCAGCAAGACTGTGACAGCAAGAATGTACTCCTCAGGACACCTGTCTGCTCTTCCCCTGGAATAACAGCCTCTGAGTGGATTCTGCATTTTATGTGATTTGTTCCGTTCATCAAGAGGTCTCCCAAACGTCTACAGCTGATTTGAAATTAAAAGTAAATCGCAGCTGCTCCTCCTGCAGCCAAATCAGCATCATCTTAGTTTTTAAGCCTCACATGCGCAGCTGGGTTCATGAATTATCGGTTCCATCCTGCTTAGATGCCCACCAAGAAAGTTTTTACCTATTTAACAAAAAAGAAAAAAGCCAAAGTGATTATAAAGAAATGAAATCTCTTTTTGGGTTTTGTGTCCTGAAATTTAATATCTCAGTGAACAGACTAAAAGGAATTTGGAATCTTAACAACTTATCAAATTTCTTCTGTTTTATATACTGGGACTTTAAAGGTTATATATTTGGTCACCATATATTTTAAGTCGGTAATGCTAACAGTGTTGAAAATGATATTTCATCAGATCTAATTTTGGTTGCCCCTATAGGCAGCAAGAAAGTAAAATTGTATTTCCCTCTCGCACATTTTACACCCAAGTGCCTAAAAGATCTCATTGTAAGTGGGTATTGTTACCGTAAGCCATTGTGTTCACACAAGGGGGAAATGCTATGTATATTTTTCAACAAATATTAACATTTATACTTTCATGTTTGAAAATTTAATTAAAAATATTTGTTATAATGATTGTGTATGCCTGACTTTGTGGGTTGGTAACTAACCGAACATGTCAGGCAGGGATCCCAGCCTCTAGAATTCTAGGGTTCCTCTGCGGGGTGTCGTAGTGTCCCCTCTGGACACCAGGGGGCAGGAGCTCCCAACATATTCGGGCAACACCCCCGGTAAGGAGGGCCCCATGGGACTCACCTTGAGAGGGGCTGGGGCATCAGGGTGGGGGCAGGCCAGCCTTGAGGGGTATCAGGGTTGGGGGGGGTCAGCCTTGGTTGGCAGCTGGGGTGTCCAGGTGCAGAGAGGTCAATCTGGATGGGGGGTGGTTTCAGAGTTGGGGGACGTCAACCTTGGTGGAGGGTGTTTTGTCCGGGTGGAGGAAGGTCACCTTTGGGTTTGTCTGGGTGGGGGAGGTCAGTCTTGGGGGTGGCTGGGGTGTCCAGGCTGTGGGAGGCCAGCCTGGGGGGGACACTGGGGTGGAGAGGTCAGCCTTGGGGGGTGTCTGGGTTGAGGGAAGTCAACCTCAGGGGGTGTCAGGGTCGGGTGAGGTCAGCCCTGGGGGGTGTCTGGCTTGGGGGAGGTCAGCCTTGTGGTGTTTGGGCTGGAGGAGGTCAGCCTTGGGGGAGTTCAGCCTTGGGGGGTATCAGGGTGGGGGAAGGTCAGCCCTGTGGGGTGTCTGGGTTGGGGGAGGTCAGCCTTGGGGGGTGTCAGGGTGGAAGGAGGTCACTCTTGGGGGGTGTCTGGGTTAGGGGAGGTCACCCCTGGGGGGTGTCAGGGTTGGAGGAGTTCAGCCTTGGGGATGGCTGGAGTGTCCAGGTTGGGAGGTCAGCATGTATGGCTGAGCCTGCCCCATGCACTCACATCCCCGGCCCTAGACACCCTCGCCACCCTCTGGTCCCCTTCAGAGCTACACCGTCACGCCTGCTCCCTGCGCCAGCTTCTGTAACTGGTGGCCACGGGGATTTCAGGGGCCCTCAGGGGTGATCTTCTACCTCTTCCTTGTGTGCCCTTTGACCTCTGTGGCTTCTGCCATGTCCTTGAAGGGCCCTTAAGAGCCCCTGGGTCGGTGGTCCTCAGTGGCGACGGAGCCAGTGGCAGCAGCCTCACCTGGAAGCTTGTTAGAAATGCATATTGCAGGGCCTCAGGCCAGACCTACTGAGGCAGAGACGGGTGGGCTGCAGTCAGCCCTGCAGGTGATTCTGAGGCTGCGGACTGGAAGGACCCCCACCTGTGCACCAAGCAGTTCCCATCCAGCTCCCATCCAGCACAAGGCTCCATCGTCTGTCTCTGTCACAAGAACCAGAAATGAATGGCAGGGAGCTTGCCCAAGAGGACACACATGTGAGGGGCCCCTCAACCCCTCGGACGCAGGTGCACCAACCCCTGGACGGTCCCTCACCCTGCGTGCTGGGGCCACAGCATGGGAAGAGACATCAGCACTGCCGCTCCGTCTCCACACATCTGTAAGGGAGCTCCCAGGGACCTGGCACGTCCACAGGTGCGTGTGTTCAGAGAAAGACGGAAACCCAGCCTACAAGGGTTCATAGACACCCAAGAGGCATTACGTCCCTCTCCACTTAATTCTTTGAAATTTTTATGGGCTGGGTGTGGTGGTTCATGTCTGTAAAATCCAGCACTTTGGGATGCTGAGTGGAGAGGATCACTTGAGCCCAGGAGTTCGAGACCAGCCTGGGGAACAGAGGGCGACCCCATCTCTACTAAAAATTTTTTAAATGAGCCTGGCGTGGTGGTGGCTCATGCCTGTAATCCCAGCACTTTGGGAGGCCA
>NW_026652299.1:749926-758382 GCF_009828535.3 Hylobates moloch
TCAGCCTTGGGGATGGCTGGAGTGTCCAGGTTGGGAGGTCAGCATGTATGGCTGAGCCTGCCCCATGCACTCACATCCCCGGCCCTAGACACCCTCGCCACCCTCTGGTCCCCTTCAGAGCTGCACCGTCACTCCTGCTCCCTGCGCCACCTTCTGTAACTGGTGGCCATGGGGATTTAAGGGGCCCTCAGGGGTGGTCTTCTACCTCTTCCTTGCGTGCCCTTTGACCTCTGTGGCTTCTGCCATGTCCTTGAAGGGCCCTTAAGAGCCCCTGGGTCGGTGGTCCTCAGTGGCGACGGAGCCAGTGGCAGCAGCCTCACCTGGAAGCTTGTTAGAAATGCACATTGCAGGGCCTCAGGCCAGACCTACTGAGGCAGAGATGGGTGGGCTGCAGTCAGCCCTGCAGGTGATTCTGAGGCTGCGGACTGGAAGGACCCCCACCTGTGCACCAAGCAGTTCCCATCCAGCTCCCATCCTGCACAAGGCTCCGTCGTCTGTCTCTGTCACAAGAACCAGAAATGAATGGCAGGGAGCTTGCCCAAGAGGACACACATGTGAGGGGCCCCTCAACCCTTCGGACGCAGGTGCACCAACCCCTGGACGGTCCCTCACCCTGCGTGCTGGGGCCACAGCATGGGAAGAGACATCAGCACTGCCGCTCCGTCTCCACACATCTGTAAGGGAGCTCCCAGGGACCTGGCACGTCCATAGGTGCGTGTGTTCAGAGAAAGACGGAAACCCAGCCTACAAGGGTTCATAGACACCCAAGAGGCATTACGTCCCTCTCCACTTAATTCTTTGAAATTTTTATGGGCTGGGTGTGGTGGTTCATGTCTGTAAAATCCAGCACTTTGGGATGCTGAGTGGAGAGGATCACTTGAGCCCAGGAGTTCGAGACCAGCCTGGGGAACAGAGGGCGACCCCATCTCTACTAAAAATTTTTTAAATGAGCCTGGCGTGGTGGTGGCTCATGCCTGTAATCCCAGCACTTTGGGAGGCCAAGGCGGGCGGATCTCTTGAGGCCAGGAATTCAAGACCAGCCTGGGCAGCATTGGGAAACCCCGTTTCTATAAAAAAATTTTAAAAATGAGTGGGCATGGTGGTGCACACCTGTAGTCTCAGCTACTCAGGAGTCTGAGATGGGAGAATCACCCGAGCATGAGAAATCAAAGCTGCAGTTACCCAAGATTGCACCACTGCACTCCAGCCTGGGCAAGGGGAGTGAGACCTTGTTTAAAAAAATAAATTTTGTAAATCATACATGAATGGATTAATACAATATGTACTTTTTTTGTGTTGCTTCTTTCATTCAGCAGTTTTGAGGTCCATCCATGTTGGGGTGTCCATCAATAGTTCATTCCTTTTCGCTGCTGTGTAATATTCCATTCTATAGATAAGCCACAGTATGTTCACCCACTCAGCTGTTGACATGTGTTTGAGCTCCTTCCAGGTTTTGGCTATTACAAATAAAGCTGCTTCCAACATTTGTGTACATGTCCTTGTATGGATAGGTACTTTCACTTCTCTTAGATAAACATCTAGTAGAATGGCAGTCACGGTAGATGTATACTAAATTTTTAAGAAACTACCGATCTATTTTCCAGACCGGCGGGACCATTTCCACCAGCCCTGCAAGAATTCCAGTTCCTCTCATATTTGCCAGCACTAGCTAATCAGTTTTTAATTGTAGCCGTTTTAATAGGTATGTGGTGGTATCTCATTATGGTTTTAGTTTGCATTTCCCTAATGTCTAATGATGCTGAGCATCTTTTCATGTGCTTATTTGCCATCTGTGTATCTTTTTTGGTGAAGAGTCTTTTTAAATATTGACATGATTTGGCTCCGTGTCCCCACCCAAATCTCATGTTGAACTTTAATTCCCAGTGTTGGGGGAGGGACCTGGTGGGAGGTGATTGGATCATGGGGATGGATTTCTCCCTTGCTGTTCTCGTGATAGTGAGTTCTTTTGAGATCTGGTTGTTTAAAAGTGTGCCTTCTCTCTCCTGTCGCCATGTGAAGATGTTCCTGGTTCCCCTTCACCTTCTGCCATGATTGGAAGTCTCCTGAGGCCTCCCCAGCCATGCAGAACTGTGAGTCAATTAAATTTCTTTTCTTCGTAAACAAGCCAGTCTCAGGTCGTTCTTTATGGCAATGTGAGAACAGACTAATACAAATATCTCGTCCATTTAGACAAAACTGGATTGTGTTCTTGCTGAATATTGAGAGTTCTTCATATATTCTAGGTACAAGTCCTTTATCATATATATATGATTTGCAAATATTTTCTCTCATTCTATAGCTTGTCTTTTCATTATTTTAACAGTGTCTTTTGAAGAAGATAAGCTTTTTATTTTGAATGGAGTCTAATTTATCAGTTTTCTTTTTTAATGGATTGTGCTTTTGGTGTTATATCTAGGAAATCTTTGCCTAACCCACACAAAGGCTTCAGTTTCGGAAGCTCAAAAAGCTGTTGTCGCCAGGCACAGTGGCTCACGCCTGTAATCCCAGCACTTTGGGAGGCTGAGGTGGGAGGGTCGCTTGAGCCCAGCTTGGGAATCTTAAGGAGACCCTGTCTCTACAAAAAATTAAAAAAAAAAACTAACCAGGCATGTTGGTGCGTACCTGTAATTCCAGCTACTGGGGAGGCAGAGGTGGGAGGGTCTCCTGGGCCTGGGATGTTGAGGCTGCCGTGAGCTATGATCGCACCACTGCACTCCAACCTGGGCGGTCGAGCGAGACCCTATCTCAAACAAACAAACAAAAAGCCGTTGTCATAGGCCAGGCACGGTGGCTCACGCCTGTAATCCCAGCACTTCGGGAAGCCAAAGGGTGGTGGATCACTTGAGGTCAGGAGTTCAAGACCAGCCTGACCAAGAAAGTTTCATCTATACTAAAAATACAAAAATCAGCTGGGCGTGGCGGTGGGGGCGCCTGTATCACAGCTTCTCAGTAAGCTGAGGTGAGAGAATTGCTTGAACCCAGGAGATGGACGTTATGGTGAGCTGAGATCACGCCACTGCACTCCAGCCTGGGTGACAGAGTGAGACTCTGTCTCAAAAAAATAAATAGGTAAAAATAACTCATCTATTTGTTCTTACCTACACTGTGATTCAAAGGCAACTTCTGCTTCCCTCTGTAATCCCCTTTCTGTGACCTAAATGAAGAGCTGAGGTTACTGGAGGGTGGGAGCTGGTTGGTTGAAGAAAAAACGCTCACCTTTTTGTAGCCAAAGACAGCCTTCTATATCAGGATGGGATGATCTCCAAAACACATTGTTAATTTTAAAAAACAAGGAGCACAGGCCGGGCGTGGTGGCTCACGCCTGTAATCCCAGCACTTTGTGAGGCCGAGGCGGGCGGATCACGATGTCAGCAGTTCGAGACCAGCCTGGCTAACATAGTGAAACCCCGTCTATAGTAAAACTACAAAAATCAGCTGGGTGTGGTGGCGCGTGCCTGTAATCCCAGCTACTTGGGAGGCTGAGGCAGGAGAATTGCTTGAACCTGGGAGGCAGAGGTTGTGGTGAGCCGAGATCTCGCCACTGCACTCCAGCCTGGGTGACAAAGTGAGACTCCGTCTGAAAAAAAAAAAAAGGCGGGGGGGAGCTGCCTCTTTTGCTTATGCATAAAAAATTTCTGGGGGGGACAAAAGAAAGCAGTTGAACAGTGAGGCCTCTGGAGAAGGGACCTGAGTGCCCCAGGGACTGGAGTGAGAGTCCAGTCTTTACCTCTCGGTACCATGGAATTTACTCCTCTCGGTACCATGGAATTTACTTTTAGTGCACGTATTTAGTACCCAGTCAAAAACAACTCGGCTGAGACTAACCTGTAATCGAAGCCTCACTCACACCTGATGCTGTTCTCAGCTCACAAGTCAGCACACTTGTTTCTTCTGTATCGCGAACCCCTGTCCCAGGGAAGGGTGTTCAGGATGTCAAAGCAAAAGCTTTATCAGAAAGTTGTCTTGGGCGGGGTGTGGCGGCCCACGGCTGTAATCGCAACACTGTGGGAGGCTGAGGCAGGAGGATTGCTTGAACCTGAAAGTGGAGGCTGCAGTGGGTCTTGATGGCATCATGGCACTCCAGCCTGGGTGACAGAACAAGACCCCATCTCAAAGCAAACAAACAAAACTTGTCTTATTGAGAAATGAAAATGCAGAGACTTGTAACCAAGTGCTCATAGCAGCTTTATTCTAGCCCCAAATTGGAAAAAACCCAAATGTCCATCGACAGTCCATCTGCAGTATAAACAAACTACAGTCTATCCATACAACAGAACACGATTCTGCCATCAAATGACAGGGCACACTGCAACGGGGACAGCTCTCACAGATACCAGGCCAGTGAGAAAAGACTGCATCCATATAATTTATATGGAACTCGAGAACAGGCAAAGCTGTTCTATAGTCCTTTTTTTTTTTCCTTTGAGACAGGGTCTCACTCTGTCACCCAGGCTGGAGGGCAAGGGCGCCATCATAGCTCACTACAGCCCCAACCTCCCAAGCTCAAGCAATCCTCCCACCTCAGCCTCCGGAGTAACTGGGACTACAGATGCACACCACCACCCCCAGCTAATTTTTTATTTTTAGTAGAGACGAGTTCTCACTATGTTGCCCAGACTGGTCTTGAACTCTTGGGCTGAAACGAACCTCCTACCTCAGCCTCCCAAAATGCAGGGAGGACAGGCATGAGCCACTGTGCCCAGCCTACTCCTTTTTTTTTTTTTTTTTTTGAGACGGAGTCTCGCTCTGTCGCCCAGGCTGGAGTGCAGTGGCGCGATCTCGGCTCACTGCAAGCTCCGCCTCCCGGGTTCACGCCATTCTCCTGCCTCAGCCTCTCCGAGTATCTGGGACTACAGGCGCCCGCCACCACGCCCGGCTAATTTTTTGTATTTTTTTAGTAGAGACGGGGTTTCACCGTGGTCTCGATCTCCTGACCTCGTGATCCGCCCGCCTCGGCCTCCCCAAGTGCTGGGATTACAAGTGTGAGCCACCGCGCCCGGCCAGCCTACTCCTTTTTAAATCACCAAATCAATGATGACTATATGGAGGCTATTAATGTTTATTATATTATTCTACTTGTGTATGTGTGAATTCTGCATGAGTTTTTATAATGAAAAATGTCAAACTTCAAAAACAGTCACCTGGCTAAGCGTGGAAGACACAGGCCCAGCCTGAGTGCTCTTGGAGGCTCTCCTCCGGGTGGAAGCAGGCCGGGCAGTGTCCTTTACTGAGCACTTGATTTGCCACTAGCAGGTGCCTCCTCACTAGCCTGAGAACTTAGTTAAATTTTCTCTAAAGATAAATCTTTCATCCTGGCCAGAGCAATCAGGCAAGAGAAAGAAATAAAAGGCATCTAAATTGGAAAATAAGTCAAATTATCCCCATTTGCTGATGATATGATCATATACCTCGAAAACCTTCCACCAAAAAGCTCTTAGATGTGATGAATGCAGTTAAGCTGCAGAATACAAAATCAACATACACAAATCAGTAGTATTCGTATCCATCAATAACGATCTAGCTGAGAAAGAAATCAAGGCAATCACACTTATAATAGCTACAAAAAAATAAAACACCGGCCGGGCACCGTGGCTCACGCCTGTAATCCCAGCACTTTGGGAGGCTGAAGCGGGTGGATCACGAGGTCAGGAGATCGAGACCATCCTGGCTAACAGGGTGAAATCCCATCTCTACTAAAAATACAAAAAAAAATTAGCCAGGCGTGGTGGCGGGAGCCTGTAGTCCCAGCTACTCGGGAGGCTGAGGCAGGAGAATCGCTTGAACCTGGGAGGCAGAGGTTGCAGTGAGCCAAGATCGCGCCACTGCACTCCAGCCTGGGCGACAGAGCGAGACTCCGTCTCAAAAAATAATAATAAAATAAAATACCAAGGAATAAGTTTAGGAGGTGAAAGATCTGTATGAGGAAAACCACCCAACGCTGATGAAAGAAATTGTAGATGACACAAACAAATGGAAAAACATCCCACGCTCATGGATTAGAAGAATTAATAGTGTTGAAATGTCCATATTGGCTGGGCACGGTGCCTCATGCCTATAATCCCAGATACTTGAGATGCTGAGGCAGGATGGCTTGAGCCTAAGAGTTTGAGACTAGCCTGGGCACCATAGCGAGACACCGTCTCTAAAAAAATTTTTTTTTAATTAGCCAGGCACTTTCACATGCTCCTGTAGTCCCAACTAGTCAAGAGGCTGAGGCAGGAGGATCGCTTGAGCCCAGGGGTTTGAAGCTGCAGTGAGCTATGATTGCACCACTGCACCGCAGCCTGGGTGACAGAACAAGACCCTATCTCTTAAAAACAAAACAAAACAGGGCCCGGCGCAGTGGCTCACGCCTGTAATCCCAGCAATTTGGGAGGTCAAGGTGGGTGGATCACAAGGTCAGGAGATCGAGACCATCCTGGCTAACATGGTGAAACCCCGTCTCTACTAAAAATACAAAAAAAAAAATTAGCTGGGCAAGGAGTCAGGCACCTGTAGTCCCAGCTACTCGGGAGGCTGAGGCAGGAGAATGGTGTGAACCCGGGAGGCAGAGTTTGCCGTGAGCTGAGATCGTGTCACTGCACTCCAGCCTGGGCGACAGAGCGAGACTCCGTCTCAAAAAAAAAAGAATGAGATCCTGACTTTCGCAGCAACATGGATGGAACTGGAGGCCATGATCTTAGTGAAACAAGCCAGGTGCGAAAAGTCAAATACCACATATTTTGACTCATGAGTGGGAGCTAGAAAACGTGAACACATGGACATAGAGAATGATAGACAGTGGAGACTCGGAAGGGTGAAGGGAGAAGGGAGTGGATGATGTAAAACGACTTAGTGGGTACAACATATGATATTCGGGCGATGGATGCTCTGACAGCCCTGACTTGACCAGTCTCCAGAATGCAATCTATGCATGTAACAAAACTACACAGTACCCCACACGTTCTTATAGACATAGAATATTTCTCCTGACTTCTCCACATTTTCCAAAATTCTATTTTTTTTTTGAGACAGAGTCTCGCTCTGTTGCCCAAGCTGGAGTGCAGTGGTGTGATCTCGGCTCACTGCGAGCTCCGCCTCCCGGGTTCCAGTGATTCTCCTGCCTCAGCCTCCCGAATAGCTGGGGCTACAGGCGCCTGCCACCATGCCCGGCTAATTTTTGTATTTTTAGTAGAGACGGAGTTTCACCACATTGGCCAGGCTGGTCTCAAACTCCTGACCTCAAACGATTCACCCACCTGGACCTCCCAAAGTGCTGGGATTACTGCGGGAGCCACTGTGCCCCGCCGATTACCTTATCTTTTCCTTTTCCAACCTTTGAGTTGTTTATCATTTTAAAAGCTTTTTTTTTTTTTTTTTGAGAGGGAGTCTCGCCCTGTCGCCCAGGCTGGAGTGCAGTGGCACAGTCTTGGCTCACTGCAACCTCCTCCTCCCGGGTTCAAGCGATTCTCCTGCCCCAGCCTCCCAAGTAGCTGCGATTACAGGCGTGCACCTCCACATCCGGCTAATTTTTACATTTTTAGTAGAGACGGGGTTTCACCATGTTGTTAAGGCTGGTCTCGAACTTCTGACCTTGTGATCTGCCCACCTCGGCCTCCCAAAGTGCTGGGATTACAGGCGTGAGCCACCGCGCCCAGCCTTTTAAAAGCATTTTAAGAGGTCTCAGGCAGTGCCTTTCACAGAGAGGAGGCTGCAGCCTCCACGCAGGCCTCACCCTGTCCGCCTTCTTCCTTTGACCTCGGCATGTCCTTTATGTTTTGGACCCAAGGGTCTGTGCCGCTTTCCCGTGACTCTTCTTACAAGCAAATGATGGCTCCAGGAGCTGGCATAGACCCTGAGGCCTAGAACCTGCCCCAAGGGGAAAAGCACCTGCTCATTTGTGTTTAGGCATTTACTCAACGCTTCTCTTAATGTCTTGGAAAGGGTCATTCAGGAGACAAGGCAGTGCTCACTCTTGGCTGACAACAAGGTAACTGTAGACAGAAGAATCTATTATTAGGCGCCTGCGTGTTCTCTTCCTAGCTCATTGCTGCCACTATCGTCCTTACGTTAGTTTCCTTATATTTTGTTTTCTTTTTTTTTTGAGACGAGAGTCTTGCTCTGTTGCGCAGGCTGCAGTACAGGGATCCGGGTCCCGGGGGCGTCTCTGAGCCCCAAATCCTTTACGGGGCCTTTTCCTGGGGTCCCTGTGGGCTCCATCCCAGGACGCAGGACAGAGATGTGGGATGCGGAAGGGTTCCCCGCAGGGATCCAGGTCCAGGGGGCAGGAGGAGCCCAGAGGGTGGCACCATCACCCAAAGGCCTCCAGAGGCGTGGCCCGGGACAACCACAACGCCAGGCACCTGCGCTGCCAGGGCAGGGTCCACACCCACAGACGGTAACCTGGACCCGGGCAGAGCGGGGTCCACACCCACGGACGGTAACCTGGACCCGGGCAGAGCGGGGTCCACACCCAC
>NW_026652299.1:758392-773402 GCF_009828535.3 Hylobates moloch
CCCACGGACGGTAACCTGGACCCGGGCAGAGCGGGGTCCACACCCACGGACGGTAACCTGGACCCGGGCAGGGCGGGGTCCACAACCGCAGAGTCTGTCTAATCTGCAGAGGACAAGGGTGGGGTCTCCCATAGAGCCAGGCTGAGGGGTGGGCGCACCTGAGGGGTGGGCGCAGTGTTCTGACCACACGGCGGCGAGGGCTCCGTTCCCAGACCTGGTTTCTGTCGCCCACGATCAAGCGCTGGGTTCCGGGGCTCGTCGCCCTCTGTCTCATGCTGGCAGGACCCGAGAGGCCTGGAAGTGCTGGGAACTGAGAAACAGTCATCACCAATTAAAAGTCGTGCTGCCTTTTATTAACACCATGCGTCATCCTTCTATACAATATCAGTGAGAAAACACTCGCCTAAAAAAAACCTTTTGTTGCTCTAAATTCTAAGCTGAACAGTTGTCGCAATCGCTGGTGAGTTTTAATACAGCTTCCGATGAGCACATTTTAATTATCCTTTACAAACATGCTCTAAGGGAAAGTAAATTCCGACAATGTCCGGTGATGCAGCGGGGTCCCACCACACACGGACTCACAGCGCACACTCCTTCAATATTTAGGTATATTCACGGCCGGGCGCAGTGGCTCACGCCTGTAATCCCAGCACTTTGGGAGGCCCAGGCGGGTGGATCACAAGGTCAGGAGATCGAGACCATCCTGGCTAACACAGTGAAACCCCGTCTCTACTAAAAATACAAAAAATTAGCCAGGCGTCGTGGTGGCAGGCACCTGTAGTCCCAGCTGCTTGGGAGGCTGAGGCAGGAGAATGGTGTGAACCCCAGAGGCAGAGATTGCAGTGAGCCGAGATCGTGCCACTGCACTCCAGCCTGGGCAACAGAGCGAGACTCCGTCTCAAAAAAAAAAAAAATTGGGTAAATTCCAACAATGTCCGGTGATGCAGCGGGGTCCCATCACACACGGACTCAGAGTGCACACTACTCCAATATTTAGGAATCATTGGCACTTGCTTTAGGTACAATCCATATCTCCAGCCCCTGCGGGACTTCAGATTTCTGTGTTTAAGCATTAAATGCAAAATAAACCTTATTAACATGCAGTGATTGTAAATACAAAGAAACAGAACTGGAGGTGCTTCAATTATGTTGTTGTTGTTGTTGTTGTTGTTGCTGTTTTGGAACAGAGTATCGCTCTGTCACCCAGGCTGGAGTGCAGTGGCAGGATCCCGGCTCACTGCAACCTCTGCCTTCCTGGGTTCAAGCGATTCTCCTGCCTCAGCCTCCCGAGTAGCTGGGATTACAGGTGCGTGCCACCACGCCCGGCTAATTTTTGTATTTTTAGTGGAGATGGGGTTTCCCCATCTTGGCCAGGCTGGTCTTGAACTCCTGACCTCGTGATCTGCCCACCTCGGCCTCCCAAAGTGCTGGGATTACAGGCATGAGCACCTGGCCTTTTTTTATTTTTTTTTTTTATTTTTATTTTTTTCATTTTCTTTGAGACAAGGTCTCACTCTGTCGCCCAGGCTGGAGTGCAGTGGTGTGATCTCTGCTTACTGCAACCTCCCCTTCCTGGGTTCAAGTGATTCTCATGCCTCAGCCTCTCGAGTAGCTGGAACTACGGTCACATACTACCACGCCTTGATAATTTTTTGTATTTCTTGTAGAAACGAGGTTTCACCATCTTGCCCAGGCTGATCTCGAACTCATGATCATGAGTAATCCACCCGCTTCAACCTCCCAAAGTGCTGGGATTAGTGAGCCACCGCACCTGGCCCAATTATATTACTCTTTTTTTTTTTTTTTTTGAGACAGAGTCTCACTCTGCTGCCCAGGCTGGAGTGCGGTGGCACAATCTCGGCTCACTGCAGCCTCTGCCTCCCAGGTTCCAGTGAGTCTCCTGCCTCAGCCTCCTGGGTAGCTGAGATTACAGGCGCACGCCACACGCCTGGCTAATTTTTGTGTTTTCAGTAGAGAGGGGGTTTCACCATGTTGGCCAGGCTGGCCTCAAACTCCTGACCTCAGGTGATCCGCCTGCCTCATTCTCCCAAAGTGCAGGGATTACAGGCGTGAGCCACCACACCCAGCCATTATGTTACTCTTATGTGACCATTTATAACATTTTTACTTGCATTTAAGCTTTAAAACAATGAACAGAGTACATACAAGCCGCAAAATGTGATTGTTTTTGTTTGCTAAGTGCAGATTTTAGTTTAATCATGAAACATTTTGAGGAATTCGAATAATATCCTTAACAGCGAAAGAATGACTCTTTTAAAATTGTTGATTACTTAAAAACTAAAGAGTAGATTAGGAAAATAATAGAATATTATTACATGATTCTTTCTTTCTTTCTTTCTTTCTTTCTTTCTTTTTGAGACCGAGTCTTGCTCTATCACCCAGGCTGGAGTGCAGTGATGTGATCTTGGCTCACTGCAAGCTCCGCCTCCCAGGTTCACGCCATTCTTCCGCCTCAGCCTCCCGAGTAGCTGGGACTACAGGCGCCCACCACCACGCCCGGCTAATTTTTTTTTTTTTTGGTATTTTTAGTAGAGACGGGGTTTCACCGTGTTAGCCAGGATAGTCTCGATCTCCTGACCTCGTGATCTGCCTGCCTGGGCCTCCCAAAGTGCTGGGATTACAGGCATGAGCCACCGCACCCAGCCGATTCTTTCTAAAATAAATTTGAGACCGGGCATCATGGCTCATGCGTGTAATCCAGCACTTTGGGAGGCCGAGGCAGGTGGATCACCTGAGGTCAGAAGTTTGAGACCAGCCTGGCCAACATGGCGAGACCCCCCTCGATACTAAAAATATAAAAATTAGCCTGGCATGATGGCACACACCCATAATCCCAGCTACACAGGAGGCTGCGGCAGGAGAATCACTTGAACCCGGAAGATGGAGGTTACAGTGAGCTGAGATTTTGCCACTGCACTCCATCCTGGGCAACAAAGACTCCGTCTCAAAATAAATAAATAAATAATAAAATAAAATACATTTGAGGCCGGGCAGGGTGGCTGGCTCACACCTGTAATCCCAGCACTTTTGGAGGTCAAGGCGGGAGGATCACCTGAGGTCGGGAGTTCCAGACCAGCCTGGGCAACATGGTGAAACCCCGTCTCTAAAAAAAATAAAAAATAAAGCCAGGCGCAATGGCTCATGCCTGTTAATCCCAGCACTTTGGGAGGCCGAGGCAGGCAGATCACCTGAGGTTGGGAGTTTGAGACCAGCCTGACCAACATGGAGAAACAACATCTCTACTAAAAATACAAAATTAGCCGGGTGTGGTGGTGCACACCTGTAATCCCAGCTACTTGGGAGGCTGAGGCAGGAGAATTGCTGGAACACGGGAGGTGGAGGTTGCAGTGAGCTGAGATCGAGCCACTGCACTCCAGCCTGGGTGACAAGAGCGAAACTCCATCTCAAAAATAAATAAATAAAAATAAAAAATAAGAAATTTGACATACAGAGTGTAAACCAAAATGTATCTGAGACAGGTCTCAATCAATTTAGAAGTCTATTTCGCCAAGGCTAAGGACATGACCAAGGGGAAAAAAAATAAAACACAGAATTACAGAATCAACCTGTGGTCTGTGCCCTTCTAAAGATGACTTTTAGGCTGGGCGCGGTGGCTCACGCCTGTAATCCCAGCACTTTGGGAAGCCAAGGCGGGCGGATCACGAGGTCAAGAGATCGAGACTATCCTCACCAATATGGTGAAACCCCGTCTCTACTAAAAATAGAAAAAAATTAGCCAGGCGTGGTGGCGGGCGCCTGTTGTCCCAGCTACTCGGGAGGCTGAGGGAGGAGAATGGCGTGAACCCCGGAGGCGGAGCTTGCAGTGAGCCAAGATAGCGCCACTGCACTCCAGCCTGGGCGACAGAGCGAGACTCCATCTCAAAAAAAAAAAAAAAAGGACTTTTAGGCCTTCAGTATATAAAGGAGAAAAGTGGGCTGGAGGGGAAACAGGGAGGGTGTGGTCACATCGTTGAATCCACAAGTTTCAAGAGAAAAGGAACTGGCAGGGGAAGAGCCAGTGCTCCAAAAATCCGCTCTTTACAAAAGAGAAGGTGAACTTGGAGTGCCTTACCCGTGGATATTTAACCTTTTATCTGTAGCACCCTGCTGAGGAGCAAAAGGAAAAGCAGTTTCTCGCTTGGCCCAGCTTTCAGCTTAATGTTTTGCTTCTGGCAGAGTGAACTGGGGACCTCAGTTGTCATTTTCCTCTCTCAAGAGGAAGAAGGTGGCCGGACGTGGTGGCTCACGCCTGTAATCCCAGCACTTTGGGAGGCCAAGGCGGGAGGATCACGAGGTCAGGAGCTCGAGACCATCCTGGCTAACACAGTGAAACCCCGTCTCTACTAAAAATACAAAAAAAAATTAGCCGGGCGTGGTGGCAGGCGCCTGTAGTTCCAGCTACTCGGGAGGCTGAGGCAGGAGAATGGCGTGAACCCGGGAGGCGGAGTTTGCAGTGAGCCAAGATAGCGCCACTGCAGTCCGGCCTGGACAAAAGAGCGAGACTCCGTCTCAAAAACAAAAACAAAAAAAAAAAAAAGAGGAAGAAGTTGTTTCAGATGATCCGCTCTGGATGTCAAGTTTTGAAGGAGCAAGTGTATTACATAAAACACTATCACTTTGTCTCACAAAAAGACTCAAAAAGTAAAAATAAAAGTGAGAACTCCCACTAATTAGTGAAAATTCTCAAAGTGGGGGATAAGGAAGGAGACCACTACTCCTGCTGCCCTCCTCCCACACCTTGCCTAGTTCACAAGACAGGAGGAGAGAAGAAGCAAAAAGTTAGAAAAAAAAAAAAAACAAAAGTAAGATAAATAGCCAGACAACCTTGGCACCACCACCCGGCCCTAGGAGTTAAAAAAAGTAATAATAATATCATCAACCCCTGAGCTAAACTACTTGTGTTATCTGTAAACTCTAGACACTATATGAAAAAGGCATTGTAAAACTTTCTGTTCTGTTAGCTGATGCATGCAGCCCCCAGTCACGTCTCCCACGCTTGCTTGATGTATCACGACCCTTTTACGTGGACCCCTTAAAGTTGTGAACCTTTAAAAAGGCCAGGAATTTCTTTCTCAAGGAGCTTGGCTCTTAAAACGCAAGTCTGCCGACGCTCCCGGCTGAATAAAAACCTCTTCCTTCTTTAATCCAGTGTCTGAAAAGTTTTGTCTGCGCTCGTCCTGCTGCAATATGACGGTGAACGACCCGGGCAGGCGAGGGCTTCCTGTCTGAAGACCGGTGAGAATGCAGCCAGAACAGGGCCACGTGCTTCCTCCATCTGCTTGCGGCCCAGGAAACCTTCAAGCCCAGATTCTTTCCCTCCCGGGGCAGCGCTGAGGGCACGGCCCCGTGTTCACCACCCGTGGATCCCACCCCTCCAGGGATGTGCCCACATAATAGCCACTTTGTGGCCGTCCAGACTGGAAGACTGGCCCTCAATGACAGGTGCTCCAGGCTAGCAGCCTCTGAATGTCTGAATGTTTATTTACAGTATTTGATGCCCGGGCACAGTGGCTTATGCCTGTAATCCTAGCACTTTGGGAGGCCGAGGTGGGCGGATTGCCTGAGCTCAGGTGTTTGAGACCAGCCTGGGTAACACAATGAAGCTCTGTCTACTAAAATACAACAAATTAGCCGGGCATGGCAGCGTGCACCTGTAGTCACAGCTACTTGGGAGGCTGAGGCAGGAGAATTGCTTGAATCCAGAAGGTGTAGGTCGCAGTGAGCCGAGATCACACCACTGCACTCCAGCCTGGGCAACAGGTCTCAAAAAAAAAAAATAAATAAATAAATAAATAAATAAATAAATAAATAAATAAATAAAAGAATGGAAGAATGGAAGAAGGGGCCGTGTGCAGGGGCTCATGCCTGTAATTCCATCATTTTGGGAGGCTGAGGCAGGCAGATCACTTGAGGTCAGGAGTTTGAGACCAGCCTGGCCAACATGGTGAAACCCTGTGTGTAGTAAAAATGGCCGGATGCAGTGGCTCACGTTGTAATCCTAGCACTTTGGGAGGCTGAGACGGGTGGATCACTTGAGGTCAGGAGTTCGAAACCAGCCTATCCAACATGGTGAAACCCCGTCTCTACTAAAAATACAAAAAAATTAGCTGCTCATGGTGGTGGGCACCTGTAATCCCAGCTACTTGGGAGGCCGAGGCAGGAGAGTCGCTTGAACCCGGGAGGCGGAGGTTGCAGTGAGCTGAGATGGTGCCACTGCACACCAGCCTGGGCGACAGAATGAGACTCCATCTCCAAAAAAAATTAAATAAATAAATAAATCATTTGTTAATAGCTCATTCATTCCACCAGGGAAGAGATGGCTTCCAACAGGGAGACAACCACCAACAGACAAAATCGGGACCCGGAAGAAATCAGGCTTGTGGATAGAGCACAGGCCCCACCGAGGTCCAGCACCTTGAAGGAGGTGGAGCACCAGCTCCCAGGGGCCTCTGCTCCTGACCACGCCAAGACCGTCGTTTACAGCAGGGGCCCCCAACCCCCGGGCCACAGAACATGGCCTGTTAGGAACCAGGCCGCACAGCCAGAGGTGAGCAGTGGGCCAGCCAGTAAAGCTTCATCTGTATTTACAGCCGCTCCCATCGCTGACATTACCGCCTGAGCTCCACCTTGTCAGATCAGCAGCGGCATTCAGTCCTCACAGGAGCGTGAACCCCATTGTGAACATGCATTTGAGGGATCCAGGTTGCTCACTCCTTATGATAATCTAACTCCTGATGATCTGTTGCTGTCTCCCATCACCCCCAGATGGGACCATCTAGTTGCAGGAAAACAAGCTCAGGGCTCCAACTGACTTTACATTTTCAAAGTTGTAGAATTATTTTATTATTGGCCAGGTACAGTGGCTCATGCCAGTAATCCCAGCATTTAGTAGAGACGGGGTTTTGCCATGTTGTCCAGGCTGGTCTCGAACTCCCGACCTCAAGTGATCCTCCCGCCTTGGCCTACCAAAGTGCTGGAGTTACAGGTGTGAGCCACCACAGCTGGCCATATATTTTAAATTCTTTATTGAAATAACTTTAGGGCTGGGCACGGTGGCTCATGCCTGTAATCCCAGCACTTTGGGAGGCTGAGGCGGACAGATCATGAGGTCAGGAGATTGAGACCATCCTGGCCAACATGGTGAAATCCCATCTCTATTAAAATACAAAAAATTAACTGGGCGTGATGGCATGCGCCTGTAGTCCCAGCTACTTGGCAGGCTGAGGCAGGGGAATCGCTTGAACCCAGGAGGTGGAGATTGCAGTGAGCCGAGATTGCGCCACTGCACTCCAGCCTGACAACATAACGACAAAGCAAGACTCCGTCTCCAAAAAAAAAAAAAACAAAAATCAAAAAAAAACAGAAAGAAGAAAGAAAGAACTTTAGACTTTTTAACAGAAAAATTACAAAAATAGTAGAGTTCCCATGTATACACTTTGCTCAGGTTCTCCTGGTGTTAACATTTTACATGACTGTGGGACAAATATGAAAAGCAGGCATTGGGCCGGGCGCGGTGGCTCACGCTTGTAATCCCAGCACTTTGGGAGGCCGAGGTGGGCAGATCACGAGGTCAGGAGATCGAGACCACGGTGAAACCCCGTAAAAAAAAAAAAAAGAAAAGCAGGCATTGGCTGGGCATGGTGGCATGTGCCTGTAATACTAGCATTTTCGGGGGACTGAGGCAGGAGGCTCACTTGAGGCCAGGAATTTTTCTTTTTCTTTTTTCTTTTTTTTTTTTTTGAGACGGAGTCTTGCTCTGTCGCCCAGGCTGGAGTGCAGTGGCACGATCTCAGCTCACTGCAAGCTCCACTTCCTGGGTTCACACCATTCTCCTGCCTCAGCCTCCCAAGTAGCTGGGACTACAGGCGCCCACCACCACGCCCGGCTAATTTTTTTGTATTTTTAGTGGAGATGGGGTTTCACCGTGTGTTAGCCAGGATGGTCTCGATCTCCTGACCTCGTGATCCGCCCGCCTTGGCCGCCCAAAGTGCTGGGATTACAGGCATGAGCCACCATTCCCGGCAAGGCCAGGAATTTCAAGACCAGTCTGGGTAACATAGCAAGACTGTCTCTACAAAAAGTTACAAAATGAGATGGGCACGGTGGTGCACACCTGTAGTGTTAGCTATTCAGGGGGCCAAGGTGGGAGGATCACTTAAGCCCAGAAGTTCGAGAGTTCCAGGCTGCAGTGGGTGGCAGAATGAGACTCTGCCTCAAATAATAATAATAATAATAATTTATAGTACTTAAACCTCTGTCTCTTGTCCCACCAATTTTGGATGGTATCCTTCCTCTGTTCCCCGGAAGACGAGGGTCCCATCCTTTCCTCTTTCTCTCCCTCCCACCCACCTCCCAACTCATAATAGCTGGACAGTTGCAGTTACAGAGCCAAGGTTACTATTTATAGAACAGATGGAAAATGTTCACCTTTTTCATGGTTTACGTGTAGATTGATGCCAAAGTCTAAAAATAAATCCGCAGTATTTTCTGATTATGGCTATAAATATATTTTGAGACACAGTCTGGCTCTGTCGCCCAGGCTGGAGGGCAGTGGTGCGATCTCAGCTCACTGCAACCTCCGCCTCCCGGGTTCAAGTGATTCACTTGCCTCAGCCTCCCGAGTAGCTGGGATTACAGGCATGTGCCACCAGGCCCGGCTAATTTTGTATTTTTGGTAGAGACAGGGTTTCACCATGTTGGCCAGGCTGGTCTCGAACTCCTGACCTCAGGTGATCCGCCTGTCTCAGCCTCCCAAAGTGCTGGGATTCCAGGCGTGAGCCACTGTGCCCGGCCGTTTTCCGCTATTTCTGAATCTCCTGGCTGTGTCTGGAAGGAGTCCTTTCATCTCCTGGTCTCTGGTCCTTCTCTTCGGGGCTGCTGGTTTTCCTGGTGTCTCCCAGTTACAAATGGAGACCTTGCTTCATCTTCCAGGTAGCTCAGCTTCCTCTCCGGCCTCTCTCTGAAACAGAGAGGTTGACGGGAAGCCTCGTGTCCAAGAGGAGGGTTTCCAGGTGTCCAGCCTTGTGAGGTGTGGAAAGGGAAGAGGCATTGGGAACCTTGCCAGATGCCAGACTGAGGAAGGAGCGACTTGGGAAGCCTGGCCCTCTCTAACGCCCTCTGGAGCAGTTGCTTCGTGGATCTGGCTCCTTGGCCGGGGAGGCTGGCCAGCTGCCAGTTGCCCTGTGGCCTCGGTATGGGGGATCATGGGTTCCAACCGGGAGCTTTGTTTAATCCCCCAGTGCCAGCCCCACCCCCAGACCTGCCACCCGCAGCCTCAGAGGCCGCCTCCAGTCAGCCCCAGGGTGCCTATTCTTGTCTGGTGCTTCCGCCTGGCCCCTTCACCCACCCCACACTCTACTGCTTCCCCGTTCCCTGGTTCCCTGAATTCCCTCCCCCACCCTCCCCACCCACCAGTCAGTGTGGTGAGGCCTTGGGTAGGGAGGAGAGACACTGCCTGGGCCCAGTTCTTCTCCCGCTGAGATCTCAACTTCTGTCTGTGGACAGGCGAGACCTCTACGTGTGCTGTTAGGTAGAAAAAGCAGATTGCAGGCCGGATGAAGTGGCTCACGCCTGTAATCCCAACACTGGGAGGCTAAGGCAGGAGGGTCGCTTGAGCCTAGGACTTTGAAACCAGCCTGGGCAACATAGTGAGACCCTGTCTAAGACCAGCCTGGCCAAAGTGGTGAAACCCCGCCTCTACTAAAAATACAGAAATTAGCCGGGCATGGTGGTGTGTGCCTGTAATCTCAGCTACACGGGAGACTGACACAGGAGAATCAATTGAACCTGGGACGCAGAGGTTGCAGTGAGCCGAGATCGCACCACTGTACTCCAGCCTGGGTGACAGAACAAGACTCCGTCTCAAAAGAAAGAAAGAAAAAAAGAGAGAGAGAGAGACAGAAGAAAGAAAAGGAAGGAAGGAAGGAGACAGAGAGAAAGAAGGAAAGAAGAAAGAAAGAGAGAGAGAAAGAAAGAAAAAGAAAGAAGGAAAAAAAGAAAGAAAGAGAAAGAAGAAAAGAAAAGAAAGAAAAGGCAGATTATAACAAGGTATCTACAGCATCCGCTTTTATGAAAATACACATATATGTTCATGGGAAAGTGACAGAGTAAACAAAAATGTTTACAGAAGTCACCTCTTGGTGATAGAATTAAAGTGATCTGTGTTTGTTTAAAACTTTTTAAATACTTCTGTGTGTTTTCTAGAAAACTTTTTCCTTCCTGTCAGGAGCCAAAACATAAACATTGTTGTTATGAATGTGGCAGTTTGCATCGTGGCTGAAGCGTGTGGTTGTGGAATCACTCGGATCTGGATTGTTTGTGACACGGTTTCCCTCTGTCACCCCAGATATATATATAAAAAATATATATATTTATTATACTTTAAGTTCTAGGGTACATGTGCACAACGTGCAGGTTTGTTACATATGTATACATGTGCCATGTTGGTGTGCTGCACCCATTAATTTGTCATTTACATTAGGTATATCTCCTAATGCTATCCCTCCCCCTTCCCCCCACCCCACAACAGTCCCCAGAGTGTGATGTTCCCCTTCCTGTGTCCATGAGTTCTCACTGTTCAATTCCCACCTGTCAGTGAGAACATGTTGTGTTTGGTTTTTTGTCCTTGTGATAGTTTACTGAGAATGATGCTTTCCAGCTTCATCCATGTCCCCACAAAGGACATGAACTCATGCTTTTTTATGGCTGCATAGTATTCCATGGTGTATATGTGCCACATTTTCTATTTTTTTAATATTTATTTATTTATTTATTTATTTATTTATTTATTTATTTATTTATTTTTTGAGACAGAGTCTCGCTCTGTCACCCAGGCTGGAGTGCAGTGGCGTGATCTCAGCTCACTGCAAGCTCCACCTCCCGGATTCATGCCATTCTCCTGCCTCAGCCTCTCCGAGTAGCTGGGACTACAGGCGCCCGCCACCACGCCCAGCTAATTTTTTGTTGTTGTTGTATTTTTAGTAGAGACGGGGTTTCACCATGGTCTCGATCTCCTGACCTTGTGATCCGCCCGCCTCAGCCTCCCAAAGTGCTGGGATTACAAGCATGAGCCACCGCGCCTGGCCTATTTATTTTTTTTTGAGACGGAGTCTCGCTCTGTCGCCCAGGCTGGAGTGCAGTGGCGCGATCTCAGCTCACTGCAAGCTCCGCCTCCCGGGTTCACGCCATTCTCCTGCCTCAGCCTCCCGAGTAGCTGGGACAACAGGCGCCCACCACCACGCCCGGCTAATTTTTTGTATTTTTAGTAGAGACGGGGTTTCACCGTGTTAGCCAGGATGGTCTCGATCTCTTGACCTCGTGATCTGCCCGCCTCAGCCTGCCAAAGTGCTGGGATTACAGGCATGAGCCACCGTGCCCCACCCACATTTTCTTAATCTAGATTAAGTAGAGATGGGGGGGGGTCTCACCATGTTGCTCAGGCTGGTCTCGAACTCCTGGGCTCAAGCAATCCTCCCACCTCGGCCTCCCAAACTGCTGGGATTAGAGGCGTGAGCCTGCACGCCTGGCCGGATCTGGATTTTGAGTGTTATCTCTCGCTTAGGAGCAGAGTGAGCATAAACAAATCATCTCTCTGGGCCTCAGTGTCCTCATGTGTCACAGAGCTGTCCTGACGGTTCAGTAAGATTGCAGTGCAAAGAGCCCTGAAAACTGCTGCCCACAACAGGAAGCGCCCAGTAAACCATCGCAATGACGACTCTTCATCTTCAGACAGAAAACAAATGGTTGGCCTGGCGCGGTGGCTCATGCCCGTAATCCCAGCACTTTGGGAGGCTGAGGCAGGAGGATCGCCTGAGCCCAGGAGTTTGAGGCTGCAGTGAACTATGATCACACCCCTGCAATCCAGCCTGTGTGATAGCGAGACCCTGTCTCCAAAAAAAAAAAGAAGACAGCGTTTGTGCTAACAAATGCCAGGCTTTATGTTCAGACTTTAATATTCAGACTTGTCATGTAATTTCCTCTAAACTGTCAAATAAACAAAATGTGAAATAAATAAGGCTGGCCAGGCTGGGCACGGTGGCTTACACCTGTAATCTCAGCACTTTGGGAGGCCAAGGCACACGGATCGCTTGAGGTCAGGAGTTGGAGACCAGCCTGGCCGACATGGTGAAACTCCATCTCTACTAAAAATACAAAAAATTAGCCGGGTGTGGTGGTGCATGCCAGTAATTCCAACTCTTCATGGAGCTGAGGCAGGAGAATCACTGGAACCTGAGAGGCAGAGGTTGCGGTGAGTCGAGATCGTGCCACTGCACTCCAGCCTCGGCAACAGAGCAAGACTCCGTCTCAAAGAAAAATAAAAATAACAAAATAATAACAAAATAAAAAAAGAAACTGTTAAAAGAAAGGGCAAGATACGGTGGCTCACGCCTGTAATCCCAGCACTTTGGGTGGCCGAGGCAGGCGGATCACCTGAGGTCAGGAGTTCGAGACCAGCCTGGATGTGAAACCCCATTTCTACTAAAAATATGAAAAATTAGCCAGACGTGGTGGCACGCGCCTGTAATCCCATCTCCTCGGGAGGCTGAGGCAGGAGGCTGAGCTTGAACCTGGGAGGCAGAGGTTGCAGTGAGCCAAGATCACACTATTGCATTCCAGCCTGGCAACAAGAGTGAAACTCCGCCTCAAAAACAAAAAAACAAAACAAATACAGAGTCGGGACACTCAGCGAGTCAGCGGAGCTCCTGGCAGCCCGAGCAGCTCTGCCCCGCCTGGGGTCTGTTTTCCAGAAGGCGTTGCCTCCACTGAGGACCTTTCTGGAGGATGCAAGTCATAAAAACGTCCCCACCCTTGACCCAGCAGTTCCACTTCCGGCAATTTATTCTAAGGAAACCCCAGGACAAGAGGGCAAAGGTGAGTTCAGGGATGTTTCTCGGAGCATGATTAACGGCGAGCTGGTCGGGGCTGAGCGTGTTCGTTCTGGGGAGAGCTGTCTCCAGTCACAGCGAAAGGCAGCAAGGCCAACTTACTGTGACAAATGAAAAAGCCGGGTCACAAAAGTCAGTCTGTTGTGACTCCATTTTCGTCTAAGAAAAAGAAATATGTTGGCCAGGTGAAGTGGCTCACGCCTGTAATCACAGCACTTTGGGAGTCTAAGGAGGCTATAGGTGCCCACCACATCCAGCTAGGCAGATTCCTTGAGCCAGGAGTTTGAGACCAGCCTGAGCAACAGAGCAAGACCCCGTCTCTACAAAAAACAGAAAAATTAGGCCGGGCACGGTGGCTCACGCCTGTAATCCCAGCACTTTGGGAGGCCGAGGCGTGTGGATCACGAGGTCAGGAGCTCGGGACCAGCCTGGGCAACAGAACAAGACCCCGTCTCTACAAAAAATAGAAAAATCAGCCAGGCATAGTGGTGTGTGCCTGTAGTCCCAGCTATTTGGGAGGCTGAAGTGGGAGGATTGATTGAGCCCAGGAGGTCGAGGCTGCAGTGAGCTATGATGGCACCACTGCACTCCAGCTTGAGCAACAGAGCAAGACCCTGTCTCAAAAAAAAAAAAAGGCCAGGCACAGTGGCTCACGCCTGTAATCCCAGCACTTTGGAAGGCCAAGGCGGGTGGATCACGAGGTCAGGAGATCGAGACCATCCTGGCTAACATGGTGAAACCCTGTCTCTACTAACAAAATACAAAAAAATTAGCCAGGCGTGGTGGCGGTCACCTGTAGTCCCAGCTACTTGGGAGGCTGAGGCAGGAGAATGGCATGAACCTGGGAGGCGGAGCTTGCAGTGAGCCGAGATCACGCCACTGCACTCCAGCCTGGGTGACAGAGCAAGCCTCTGCCTCAGAGAAAAAAAAAAGAAAAAGGTTTATGTGAGGTCATAGTGCAAAATATGGACCCTGGCGATTTCTTATGGGCCACCATAGTGGTGTCTAAAAGTGTTATTAGGCCACGGCTGGGTGCTGTGGTTCAAGCCTGTAATCCCAGCACTTTGGGAGGCCAAGGCAGGTGGATCACGAGGTCAGGAGATCAAGACCATTCTGGCTAACATGGTGAAACCCCATCTCTACTAAAAATACAAAAAAATTAGCCGGGCGAGTGCCATGTGCCTGTGGTCCCAGCTACTCAGGAGGCTGAGGCAGGAGAATGGCGTGAACCCAGGAGGCAGAGCTTGCAGTGAGCCGAGGTCACACCACTGCACTCCAGCCTGGGCGACCGAGCAAGACTCCATCCCCCAAAAAAAAACCAAAAACAAAAACAAAAAGAAAAAAAGTGTTCTTTTAATCCCAGCATTTTGGGCAGATCACTTGAGGCCAGCCTGGCCAACATGGAAAACCCCATCTCTACTAAAAATACATTTAAAAAGTAGCCAGATATGGTGTGCACACCTGTCATCCCAGCTCCTTGGGAGGCTGAGACACAAGAATTGCTTGAACTCTGAAGGCAAAGGTTGCAGTGAGCCAAAATCATGCCACTGCACTCCAGCCTGGGTGACAGAGTGAGACCCTGTGATATGCTTTGGCCGTGTCCCCACCCAAATCTCATCTTGAATTGTAGCTCCCATAATCCCCATGTGTCGTGGGAGGGACCCAGTGGGAGGGAATTGAATCATGGGGGTGGGATACTCCTGTGATGTTCTAGTGGTAGTGAGTAAATCTCACGAGATCTGATGGGGTTTTTTTATTTTTTATTTTATTTTTTTTGAGACGGAGTCTCGCTGTGTCGTCCTGCTGGAGTGCAGTGGCACAATCTCGGCTCACTGCAAGCTCCGTCTCCCAAGTTCACGCCATTCTCCTGCCTCAGCCTCCCGAGTAGCTGGGACTACAGGCGCCCGCCACCACGCCCGGCTAATTTTTTTTTTGTATTTTTAGTAGAGACGGGGTTTCACTGTGGTCTCGATCTCATGACCTCGTGATCTGCCCGCCTTGGCCTCCCAAAGTGCTGGGATTACAGGCGTGAGCCACCGCGCCCGGCCTTATTTTATTTTATTTTATTTTATTTATTTATTTTTTTTGAGACTCCGTCTCAAAAA